>NC_023749.2:52510983-52626021 GCF_000499845.2 Phaseolus vulgaris
GAAAACCAGTTTTGTTCACTCTCGGTCTGGGACTTACTAAACGCCTTACTCCTCGGGTGTTTTTGGTCTGAAATTTTTACCAGACGTTCGTCACTGTGTCTGTTGAGTTTGGCTGGATTTGAGGCCCAGATTCGTCCCACAAGATTGGCAATAAATTTTTATTGATCACTGCCAGGGCTGAAAGGAAGGTTCGTTTTGTGTGAAACTGTTTGATTTTTTTCGTGGGGAATACTCATCCGTTTGCCTGAAATTTGTCGCTTTTGTCCCAAATTCAGTGGAGATTCTTACGTGGAATTTCAGGGAAAAACTATTTCGGGAGAATTTTTCAGAATTTTGTGCAAACAAGGCTATCCTCTACCAAACTTGTGAAATTTCGCCCTACTTTCTGAATTTTATTCTGGGTCCGTATTGCGCTGAAAAATTCACACAAGTACTTCATATGTTGTTTGCACCCAGGTAAGGAGGCAGTCCATAAAAAATCACAGAAGAAGATACGGGGAGAAAAGCCAGGACGTTCGTTTTCGGAAAACAGTTTTGTTCACTCTCGGTCTGGGACTTACTACGCCTTACTCCTTGGGTATTTTGGTCTGAAATTTTTACCAGACGTTCGTCATGTGTCTATGGTTTTGGCTGAGATTTGAGCCCAGATTCGTCCACAGATTGGCAATAAATTTTTTATTCATCACTGCCAGGGCGAAAGGAAGTTCGTTTGTGTGTGAAACTGTTTGATTTTTTTCGTGGTGATACTCATCGTTTGACCTGAAATTTGTCGCGTTTTGTCCCAAATTCAGTGGAGATTCTTACGTGGAATTTCAGGAAAAACTATTTCGGGAGAATTTTTCAGAAATTTTGTGCAAACCAAGGCTATCCTCTACCGAAATTGTGAAATTTCGCCTACTTTTGAATTTTATTCTGGGTCCGTATTGCGCTGAAAAGTTCACACAAGTACTTCTATGTTGTTTGCACCCAGTAAGGAGGCACGTCCATAAAAAATCACAAAAGAAGATACGGGGAAGAAAAGCCAGGACGTTTTGTTTTCGGAAACCAGTTTTGTTCACTCTCGGTCTGGGACTTACTACGCCTTACTCCTTGGGTATTTTGGTCTGAAATTTTACCAGACGTTCGTCACTGTGTCTACTGGTTTTGGCTGAGATTTGAGCCCAGATTCGTCCACAAGATTGGCAATAAATTTTTATTCATCACTGCCAGGGCGAAAGGAAGGTTCGTTTGTGTGTGAACTGTTTGATTTTTTCGTGGGTGAATACTCATCGTTTGACCTGAAATTGTCGCGTTTGTCCCAATTCAGTGGAGATTCTTACGTGGAATTTCAGGAAAAACTATTCGGGAGAATTTTCAGAAATTTTGTGCAACCAAGGCTATCCTCTACGAAACTTGTGAAATTTCGCCCTACTTTCTGCAATTTTATTCTGGGTCCGTATTGCGCTGAAAATTCACAAAGTACTTCATATGTTGTTTGCACCCAGGTAAGGAGGCACGTCCATAAAAATCACAAAAGAAGATACGGGGAAGAAAAGCCAGGACGTTTGTTTTCGGAAAACCAGTTTTGTTCACTCTCGGTCTGGGACTTACTACGCCTTACTCCTTGGGTTTTTGGTCTGAATTTTTACCAGACGTTCGTCACTGTGTCTATGGTTTTGGCTGAGATTTGAGCCCAGATTCGTCCACAGATTGGCAATAATTTTTATTATCACTGCCAGGGCGAAGGAAGGTTCGTTTGTGTGTGAACTGTTTGATTTTTTCGTGGGTGAATACTCATCCGTTTGACCTGAATTGTCGCGTTTGTCCCAATTCAGTGGAGATTCTTACGTGGATTTCAGGAAAAACTATTTCGGGAGAATTTTTCAGAAATTTTGTGCAAACCAAGGCTATCTCTACCGAAATTGTGAAATTTCGCCCTACTTTCTGCAATTTTATTCTGGGTCCGTATTGCGCTGAAAAATTCACACAAGTACTTCATATGTTGTTTGCACCCAGGTAAGGAGGCACGTCCATAAAAATCACAAAAGAGATACGGGGAAGAAATCCAGGACGTTTTGTTTTCGGAAAACCAGTTTTGTTCACTCTCGGTCTGGGACTTACTACGCCTTACTCCTTGGGTTTTTGGTCTGAAATTTTTACCAGACGTTCGTCACTGTGTCTATGAGTTTTGGCTGAGTTTGAGCCCAGATTCGTCCCACAGATTGGCAATAAATTTTTATTATCACTGCCAGGGCTGAAGGAAGGTTCGTTTGTGTGCGAACTGTTTGATTTTTTTCGTGGGTGATACTCATCCGTTTGACCTGAAATTTGTCGCGTTTTGTCCCAATTCAGTGGAGATTCTTACGTGGATTTCAGGAAAAAACTATTTCGGGAGAATTTTTCGAAATTTTGTGCAAACCAAGGCTATCCTCTACCGAAACTTGTGAAATTTCGCCCTACTTTCTGCAATTTTATTCTGGGTCCGTATTGCGCTGAAAAATTCACACAAGTACTTCATATGTGTTTGCACCCAGGTAAGGAGGCACGTCCATAAAAAATCACAAAAGAGATACGGGGAAGAAATCCAGGACGTTTTGTTTTCGGAAACCAGTTTTGTTCACTCTCGGTCTGGGACTTACTACGCCTTACTCCTTGGGTTTTTGGTCTGAAATTTTTACCAGACGTTCGTCACTGTGTCTATGAGTTTTGGCTGAGATTGAGCCCAGATTCGTCCCACAAGATTGGCAATAAATTTTTATTCATCACTGCCAGGCTGAAAGGAAGGTTCGTTTGTGTGTGAAACTGTTTGATTTTTTCGTGGGAATACTCATCCGTTTGACCTGAAATTTGTCGCGTTTTGTCCCAATTCAGTGGAGATTCTTACGTGGAATTTCAGGAAAAACTATTTCGGGAGAATTTTTCAGAAATTTTGTGCAAACCAAGGCTATCCTCTACCGAAACTTGTGAAATTTCGCCCTACTTTCGCAATTTTATTCTGGGTCCGTATTGCGCTGAAAAGTTCACACAAGTACTTCATATGTGTTTGCACCCAGGTAAGGAGGCACGTCCATAAAAAATCACAAAAAGAGATACGGGGAAGAAAGCCAGGACGTTTTGTTTTCGGAAAACCAGTTTTGTTCACTCTCGGTCTGGGACTTACTACGCCTTACTCCTTGGGTTTTTGGTCTGAAATTTTTACCAGACGTTCGTCACTGTGTCTATTGAGTTTTGGCTGAGATTTGAGCCCAGATTCGTCCACAAGATTGGCAATAAATTTTTTATTCATCACTGCAGGGCTGAAGGAAGGTTCGTTTGTGTGGAAACTGTTTGATTTTTTCGTGGGGAATACTCATCCGTTTGACCTGAAATTTGTCGCGTTTTGTCCCAAATTCAGTGGAGATTCTTACGTGGAATTTCAGGAAAAACTATTTCGGGAGAATTTTTCGAAATTTTGTGCAAACCAAGGCTATCCTCTACCGAAACTTGTGAAATTTCGCCCTACTTTCTGCAATTTTATTCTGGGTCCGTATTGCGCTGAAAAGTTCACACAAGTACTTCATATGTTGTTTGCACCCAGGTAAGGAGGCACGTCCATAAAAAATCACAAAAGAGATACGGGGAAGAAAACCAGGACGTTTTGTTTTCGGAAACCAGTTTTGTTCACTCTCGGTCTGGGACTTACTACGCCTTACTCCTTGGGTTTTTGGTCTGAAATTTTTACCAGACGTTCGTCACTGTGTCTATTGAGTTTTGGCTGAGATTTGAGCCCAGATTCGTCCCACAGATTGGCAATAAATTTTTATTCATCACTGCCAGGCTGAAAGGAAGGTTCGTTTGTGTGCGAAACTGTTTGATTTTTTTCGTGGGTGAATACTCATCCGTTTGACCTGAAATTTGTCGCGTTTTGTCCCAAATTCAGTGGAGATTCTTACGTGGAATTTCAGGAAAAACTATTTCGGGAGAATTTTTCGAAATTTTGTGCAAACCAAGGCTATCCTCTACCGAAACTTGTGAAATTTCGCCCTACTTTCTGCAATTTTATTCTGGGTCCGTATTGCGCTGAAAAGTTCACACAAGTACTTCATATGTTGTTTGCACCCAGGTAAGGAGGCACGTCCATAAAAATCACAAAAGAGATACGGGGAAGAAAGCCAGGACGTTTTGTTTTCGGAAAACCAGTTTTGTTCACTCTCGGTCTGGGACTTACTACGCCTTACTCCTTGGGTTTTTGGTCTGAAATTTTTACCAGACGTTCGTCACTGTGTCTATTGAGTTTTGGCTGAGATTTGAGCCCAGATTCGTCCACAGATTGGCAATAATTTTTTATTCATCACTGCCAGGCTGAAGGAAGGTTCGTTTGTGTGTGAACTGTTTGATTTTTTCGTGGGGAATACTCATCCGTTTGACCTGAAATTTGTCGCGTTTTGTCCCAAATTCAGTGGAGATTCTTACGTGGATTTCAGGAAAAACTATTTCGGGAGAATTTTTCGAAATTTTGTGCAAACCAAGGCTATCCTCTACCGAAACTTGTGAAATTTCGCCCTACTTTCTGCAATTTTATTCTGGGTCCGTATTGCGCTGAAAAGTTCACACAAGTACTTCATATGTTGTTTGCACCCAGGTAAGGAGGCACGTCCATAAAAATCACAAAAGAAGATACGGGGAAGAAAAGCCAGGACGTTTTGTTTTCGGAAACCAGTTTTGTTCACTCTCGGTCTGGGACTTACTACGCCTTACTCCTTGGGTTTTTGGTCTGAATTTTTACCAGACGTTCGTCACTGTGTCTATTGAGTTTTGGCTGAGATTTGAGCCCAGATTCGTCCACAAGATTGGCAATAAATTTTTATTCATCACTGCCAGGGCTGAAAGGAAGGTTCGTTTGTGTGCGAACTGTTTGATTTTTTCGTGGGCGAATACTCATCCGTTTGACCTGAAATTTGTCGCGTTTTGTCCCAATTCAGTGGAGATTCTTACGTGGAATTTCAGGAAAAACTATTTCGGGAGAATTTTCAGAATTTTGTGCAAACCAAGGCTATCCTCTACCGAAACTTGTGAAATTTCGCCCTACTTTCTGCAATTTTATTCTGGGTCCGTATTGCGCTGAAAAGTTCACACAAGTACTTCTATGTTGTTTGCACCAGGTAAGGAGGCACGTCCATAAAAATCACAAAAGAGATACGGGGAAGAAAGCCAGGACGTTTGTTTTCGGAAACCAGTTTTGTTCACTCTCGGTCTGGGACTTACTACGCCTTACTCCTTGGGTTTTTGGTCTGAAATTTTTACCAGACGTTCGTCACTGTGTCTATTGAGTTTTGGCTGAGATTTGAGCCCAGATTCGTCCCACAGATTGGCAATAAATTTTTTATTATCACTGCCAGGGCTGAAGGAAGGTTCGTTTGTGTGGAAACTGTTTGATTTTTTTCGTGGGGAATACTCATCCGTTTGACCTGAAATTTGTCGCGTTTTGTCCCAATTCAGTGGAGATTCTTACGTGGAATTTCAGGAAAAACTATTTCGGGAGAATTTTTCAGAAATTTTGTGCAAACCAAGGCTATCCTCTACCGAAACTTGTGAAATTTCGCCCTACTTTCTGCAATTTTATTCTGGGTCCGTATTGCGCTGAAAAGTTCACACAAGTACTTCATATGTTGTTTGCACCCAGGTAAGGAGGCACGTCCATAAAGAATCACAAAAGAGATACGGGGAAGAAAAGCCAGGACGTTTTGTTTTCGGAAAACCAGTTTTGTTCACTCTCGGTCTGGGACTTACTACGCCTTACTCCTTGGGTTTTTGGTCTGAATTTTTACCAGACGTTCGTCACTGTGTCTATTGAGTTTTGGCTGAGATTTGAGCCCAGATTCGTCCACAAGATTGGCAATAATTTTTATTCATCACTGCCAGGGCGAAAGGAAGGTTCGTTTGTGTGTGAACTGTTTGATTTTTTTCGTGGGGAATACTCATCCGTTTGACCTGAAATTTGTCGCGTTTTGTCCCAAATTCAGTGGAGATTCTTACGTGGAATTTCAGGAAAAACTATTTCGGGAGAATTTTTCAGAAATTTTGTGCAACCAAGGCTATCCTCTACCGAAACTTGTGAAATTTCGCCCTACTTTCTGCAATTTTATTCTGGGTCCGTATTGCGCTGAAAATTCACACAAGTACTTCATATGTTGTTTGCACCCAGGTAAGGAGGCACGTCCATAAAAATCACAAAAGAGATACGGGGAGAAAAGCCAGGACGTTTTGTTTTCGGAAAACCAGTTTTGTTCACTCTCGGTCTGGGACTTACTACGCCTTACTCCTTGGGTTTTTGGTCTGAAATTTTTACCAGACGTTCGTCACTGTGTCTATTGAGTTTTGGCTGAGATTTGAGCCCAGATTCGTCCCACAAGATTGGCAATAAATTTTTATTCATCACTGCCAGGGCTGAAGGAAGGTTCGTTTGTGTGTGAAACTGTTTGATTTTTTTCGTGGGCGAATACTCATCCGTTTGACCTGAAATTTGTCGCGTTTTGTCCCAAATTCAGTGGAGATTCTTACGTGGAATTTCAGGAAAAACTATTTCGGGAGAATTTTTCAGAATTTTGTGCAAACCAAGGCTATCCTCTACCGAAACTTGTGAAATTTCGCCCTACTTTCTGCAATTTTATTCTGGGTCCGTATTGCGCTGAAAATTCACACAAGTACTTCATATGTTGTTTGCACCCAGGTAAGGAGGCACGTCCATAAAAATCACAAAAAGAGATACGGGGAAGAAAAGCCAGGACGTTTTGTTTTCGGAAAACCAGTTTTGTTCACTCTCGGTCTGGGACTTACTACGCCTTACTCCTTGGGTTTTTGGTCTGAAATTTTTACCAGACGTTCGTCACTGTGTCTATTGAGTTTTGGCTGAGATTTGAGCCCAGATTCGTCCCACAAGATTGGCAATAAATTTTTATTATCACTGCCAGGGCGAAAGGAAGGTTCGTTTGTGTGCGAAACTGTTTGATTTTTTCGTGGGGAATACTCATCCGTTTGACCTGAAATTTGTCGCGTTTTGTCCCAAATTCAGTGGAGATTCTTACGTGGAATTTCAGGAAAAACTATTTCGGGAGAATTTTTCGAAATTTTGTGCAAACCAAGGCTATCCTCTACCGAAACTTGTGAAATTTCGCCCTACTTTCTGCAATTTTATTCTGGGTCCGTATTGCGCTGAAAAGTTCACACAAGTACTTCATATGTTGTTTGCACCCAGGTAAGGAGGCACGTCCATAAAAAATCACAAAAAGAGATACGGGGAAGAAAAGCCAGGACGTTTTGTTTTCGGAAAACCAGTTTTGTTCACTCTCGGTCTGGGACTTACTACGCCTTACTCCTTGGGTTTTTGGTCTGAAATTTTTACCAGACGTTCGTCACTGTGTCTATGAGTTTTGGCTGAGATTTGAGCCCAGATTCGTCCCACAAGATTGGCAATAAATTTTTTATTCATCACTGCCAGGCTGAAAGGAAGGTTCGTTTGTGTGTGAAACTGTTTGATTTTTTTCGTGGGCGAATACTCATCCGTTTGACCTGAAATTTGTCGCGTTTTGTCCCAAATTCAGTGGAGATTCTTACGTGGAATTTCAGGAAAAACTATTTCGGGAGAATTTTTCGAAATTTTGTGCAAACCAAGGCTATCCTCTACCGAAACTTGTGAAATTTCGCCCTACTTTCTGCAATTTTATTCTGGGTCCGTATTGCGCTGAAAAGTTCACACAAGTACTTCATATGTTGTTTGCACCCAGGTAAGGAGGCACGTCCATAAAAAATCACAAAAGAGATACGGGGAAGAAAACCAGGACGTTTTGTTTTCGGAAAACCAGTTTTGTTCACTCTCGGTCTGGGACTTACTACGCCTTACTCCTTGGGTTTTTGGTCTGAAATTTTTACCAGACGTTCGTCACTGTGTCTATTGAGTTTTGGCTGAGATTTGAGCCCAGATTCGTCCCACAAGATTGGCAATAAATTTTTATTATCACTGCCAGGGCTGAAAGGAAGGTTCGTTTGTGTGGAACTGTTTGATTTTTTTCGTGGGCGAATACTCATCCGTTTGACCTGAAATTTGTCGCGTTTTGTCCCAAATTCAGTGGAGATTCTTACGTGGAATTTCAGGAAAAACTATTTCGGGAGAATTTTTCAGAAATTTTGTGCAAACCAAGGCTATCCTCTACCGAAACTTGTGAAATTTCGCCCTACTTTCTGCAATTTTATTCTGGGTCCGTATTGCGCTGAAAAGTTCACACAAGTACTTCATATGTTGTTTGCACCCAGGTAAGGAGGCACGTCCATAAAAAATCACAAAAGAGATACGGGGAAGAAAAGCCAGGACGTTTTGTTTTCGGAAAACCAGTTTTGTTCACTCTCGGTCTGGGACTTACTACGCCTTACTCCTTGGGTGTTTTGGTCTGAAATTTTTACCAGACGTTCGTCACTGTGTCTATGAGTTTTGGCTGAGTTTGAGCCCAGATTCGTCCCACAAGATTGGCAATAAATTTTTTATTCATCACTGCCAGGGCTGAAAGGAAGGTTCGTTTGTGTGGAAACTGTTTGATTTTTTTCGTGGGCGAATACTCATCCGTTTGACCTGAAATTTGTCGCGTTTTGTCCCAAATTCAGTGGAGATTCTTACGTGGAATTTCAGGAAAAACTATTTCGGGAGAATTTTTCGAAATTTTGTGCAAACCAAGGCTATCCTCTACCGAAACTTGTGAAATTTCGCCCTACTTTCTGCAATTTTATTCTGGGTCCGTATTGCGCTGAAAAATTCACACAAGTACTTCATATGTTGTTTGCACCCAGGTAAGGAGGCACGTCCATAAAAAATCACAAAAGAGATACGGGGAAGAAAATCCAGGACGTTTTGTTTTCGGAAAACCAGTTTTGTTCACTCTCGGTCTGGGACTTACTACGCCTTACTCCTTGGGTTTTTGGTCTGAAATTTTTACCAGACGTTCGTCACTGTGTCTATTGAGTTTTGGCTGAGATTTGAGCCCAGATTCGTCCCACAAGATTGGCAATAAATTTTTTATTATCACTGCCAGGGCTGAAAGGAAGGTTCGTTTGTGTGCGAAACTGTTTGATTTTTTTCGTGGGCGAATACTCATCCGTTTGACCTGAAATTTGTCGCGTTTTGTCCCAAATTCAGTGGAGATTCTTACGTGGAATTTCAGGAAAAACTATTTCGGGAGAATTTTTCGAAATTTTGTGCAAACCAAGGCTATCCTCTACCGAAACTTGTGAAATTTCGCCCTACTTTCTGCAATTTTATTCTGGGTCCGTATTGCGCTGAAAAGTTCACACAAGTACTTCATATGTTGTTTGCACCCAGGTAAGGAGGCACGTCCATAAAAAATCACAAAAGAGATACGGGGAAGAAAAGCCAGGACGTTTTGTTTTCGGAAACCAGTTTTGTTCACTCTCGGTCTGGGACTTACTACGCCTTACTCCTTGGGTTTTTGGTCTGAAATTTTTACCAGACGTTCGTCACTGTGTCTATTGAGTTTTGGCTGAGATTTGAGCCCAGATTCGTCCCACAGATTGGCAATAAATTTTTATTATCACTGCCAGGGCTGAAAGGAAGGTTCGTTTGTGTGGAAACTGTTTGATTTTTTTCGTGGGCGAATACTCATCCGTTTGACCTGAAATTTGTCGCGTTTTGTCCCAAATTCAGTGGAGATTCTTACGTGGAATTTCAGGAAAAACTATTTCGGGAGAATTTTTCGAAATTTTGTGCAAACCAAGGCTATCCTCTACCGAAACTTGTGAAATTTCGCCCTACTTTCTGCAATTTTATTCTGGGTCCGTATTGCGCTGAAAAGTTCACACAAGTACTTCATATGTTGTTTGCACCCAGGTAAGGAGGCACGTCCATAAAAAATCACAAAAGAGATACGGGGAAGAAAATCCAGGACGTTTTGTTTTCGGAAAACCAGTTTTGTTCACTCTCGGTCTGGGACTTACTACGCCTTACTCCTTGGGTGTTTTGGTCTGAAATTTTTACCAGACGTTCGTCACTGTGTCTATTGAGTTTTGGCTGAGATTTGAGCCCAGATTCGTCCCACAAGATTGGCAATAAATTTTTTATTGATCACTGCCAGGGCTGAAAGGAAGGTTCGTTTGTGTGTGAAACTGTTTGATTTTTTTCGTGGGGAATACTCATCCGTTTGACCTGAAATTTGTCGCGTTTTGTCCCAAATTCAGTGGAGATTCTTACGTGGAATTTCAGGAAAAACTATTTCGGGAGAATTTTTCGAAATTTTGTGCAAACCAAGGCTATCCTCTACCGAAACTTGTGAAATTTCGCCCTACTTTCTGCAATTTTATTCTGGGTCCGTATTGCGCTGAAAAGTTCACACAAGTACTTCATATGTTGTTTGCACCCAGGTAAGGAGGCACGTCCATAAAAAATCACAAAAGAGATACGGGGAAGAAATCCAGGACGTTTTGTTTTCGGAAAACCAGTTTTGTTCACTCTCGGTCTGGGACTTACTACGCCTTACTCCTTGGGTGTTTTGGTCTGAAATTTTTACCAGACGTTCGTCACTGTGTCTATTGAGTTTTGGCTGAGATTTGAGCCCAGATTCGTCCCACAAGATTGGCAATAAATTTTTATTATCACTGCCAGGGCTGAAAGGAAGGTTCGTTTGTGTGGAAACTGTTTGATTTTTTTCGTGGGCGAATACTCATCCGTTTGACCTGAAATTTGTCGCGTTTTGTCCCAAATTCAGTGGAGATTCTTACGTGGAATTTCAGGAAAAAACTATTTCGGGAGAATTTTTCGAAATTTTGTGCAAACCAAGGCTATCCTCTACCGAAACTTGTGAAATTTCGCCCTACTTTCTGCAATTTTATTCTGGGTCCGTATTGCGCTGAAAAGTTCACACAAGTACTTCATATGTTGTTTGCACCCAGGTAAGGAGGCACGTCCATAAAAAATCACAAAAGAGATACGGGGAAGAAAATCCAGGACGTTTTGTTTTCGGAAAACCAGTTTTGTTCACTCTCGGTCTGGGACTTACTACGCCTTACTCCTTGGGTGTTTTGGTCTGAAATTTTTACCAGACGTTCGTCACTGTGTCTATTGAGTTTTGGCTGAGATTTGAGCCCAGATTCGTCCCACAAGATTGGCAATAAATTTTTTATTGATCACTGCCAGGCTGAAAGGAAGGTTCGTTTGTGTGTGAAACTGTTTGATTTTTTTCGTGGGGAATACTCATCCGTTTGACCTGAAATTTGTCGCGTTTTGTCCCAAATTCAGTGGAGATTCTTACGTGGAATTTCAGGAAAAAACTATTTCGGGAGAATTTTTCAGAAATTTTGTGCAAACCAAGGCTATCCTCTACCGAAACTTGTGAAATTTCGCCCTACTTTCTGCAATTTTATTCTGGGTCCGTATTGCGCTGAAAAGTTCACACAAGTACTTCATATGTTGTTTGCACCCAGGTAAGGAGGCACGTCCATAAAAAATCACAAAAGAGATACGGGGAAGAAAATCCAGGACGTTTTGTTTTCGGAAAACCAGTTTTGTTCACTCTCGGTCTGGGACTTACTACGCCTTACTCCTTGGGTGTTTTGGTCTGAAATTTTTACCAGACGTTCGTCACTGTGTCTATGAGTTTTGGCTGAGATTTGAGCCCAGATTCGTCCCACAAGATTGGCAATAAATTTTTTATTGATCACTGCCAGGGCTGAAAGGAAGGTTCGTTTGTGTGTGAAACTGTTTGATTTTTTTCGTGGGCGAATACTCATCCGTTTGACCTGAAATTTGTCGCGTTTTGTCCCAAATTCAGTGGAGATTCTTACGTGGAATTTCAGGAAAAAACTATTTCGGGAGAATTTTTCGAAATTTTGTGCAAACCAAGGCTATCCTCTACCGAAACTTGTGAAATTTCGCCCTACTTTCTGCAATTTTATTCTGGGTCCGTATTGCGCTGAAAATTCACACAAGTACTTCATATGTTGTTTGCACCCAGGTAAGGAGGCACGTCCATAAAAAATCACAAAAAAGATACGGGGAAGAAAACCAGGACGTTTTGTTTTCGGAAAACCAGTTTTGTTCACTCTCGGTCTGGGACTTACTACGCCTTACTCCTTGGGTGTTTTGGTCTGAAATTTTTACCAGACGTTCGTCACTGTGTCTATGAGTTTTGGCTGAGATTTGAGCCCAGATTCGTCCCACAAGATTGGCAATAAATTTTTATTGATCACTGCCAGGGCTGAAGGAAGGTTCGTTTGTGTGTGAAACTGTTTGATTTTTTTCGTGGGCGAATACTCATCCGTTTGACCTGAAATTTGTCGCGTTTTGTCCCAAATTCAGTGGAGATTCTTACGTGGAATTTCAGGAAAAACTATTTCGGAGAATTTTTCAGAAATTTTGTGCAAACCAAGGCTATCCTCTACCGAAACTTGTGAAATTTCGCCCTACTTTCTGCAATTTTATTCTGGGTCCGTATTGCGCTGAAAATTCACACAAGTACTTCATATGTTGTTTGCACCCAGGTAAGGAGGCACGTCCATAAAAAATCACAAAAGAGATACGGGGAAGAAAACCAGGACGTTTTGTTTTCGGAAAACCAGTTTTGTTCACTCTCGGTCTGGGACTTACTACGCCTTACTCCTTGGGTGTTTTGGTCTGAAATTTTACCAGACGTTCGTCACTGTGTCTATGAGTTTTGGCTGAGATTTGAGCCCAGATTCGTCCCACAAGATTGGCAATAAATTTTTTATTCATCACTGCCAGGCCGAAGGAAGGTTCGTTTGTGTGTGAAACTGTTTGATTTTTTTCGTGGGCGAATACTCATCCGTTTGACCTGAAATTTGTCGCGTTTGTCCCAAATTCAGTGGAGATTCTTACGTGGAATTTCAGGAAAAAACTATTTCGGGAGAATTTTTCAGAAATTTTGTGCAAACCAAGGCTATCCTCTACCAAACTTGTGAAATTTCGCCCTACTTTCTGCAATTTTATTCTGGGTCCGTATTGCGCTGAAAAATTCACACAAGTACTTCCATATGTTGTTTGCACCCAGGTAAGGAGGCACGTCCATAAAAGAATCACAAAAGAGATACGGGGAAGAAAATCCAGGACGTTTGTTTTCGGAAAACCAGTTTTGTTCACTCTCGGTCTGGGACTTACTACGCCTTACTCCTTGGGTGTTTTGGTCTGAAATTTTTACCAGACGTTCGTCACTGTGTCTATTGAGTTTTGGCTGAGATTTGAGCCCAGATTCGTCCCACAAGATTGGCAATAAATTTTTTATTGATCACTGCCAGGGCTGAAAGGAAGGTTCGTTTGTGTGTGAAACTGTTTGATTTTTTTCGTGGGCGAATACTCATCCGTTTGACCTGAAATTTGTCGCGTTTTGTCCCAAATTCAGTGGAGATTCTTACGTGGAATTTCAGGAAAAAACTATTTCGGAGAATTTTTCGAAATTTTGTGCAAACCAAGGCTATCCTCTACCGAAACTTGTGAAATTTCGCCCTACTTTCTGCAATTTTATTCTGGGTCCGTATTGGCTGAAAAGTTCACACAAGTACTTCCATATGTTGTTTGCACCCAGGTAAGGAGGCACGTCCATAAAAAATCACAAAAAGAGATACGGGGAAGAAAATCCAGGACGTTTTGTTTTCGGAAAACCAGTTTTGTTCACTCTCGGTCTGGGACTTACTACGCCTTACTCCTTGGGTGTTTTGGTCTGAAATTTTACCAGACGTTCGTCACTGTGTCTTTGAGTTTTGGCTGAGATTTGAGGCCCAGATTCGTCCCACACGATTGGCAATAAATTTTTTTTCATCACTGCCAGGGCCGAAGGAAGGTTCGTTTGTGTGTGAAACTGTTTGATTTTTTTCGTGGGCGAATACTCATCCGTTTGACCTGAAATTTTCGCGTTTTGTCCCAAATTCAGTGGAGATCTTACGTGGATTTCAGGAAAAAACTATTTCGGGAGAATTTTTCGAAATTTTGTGCAAACCAAGGCTATCCTCTACCGAAACTTGTGAAATTTCGCCCTACTTTCTGAATTTTATTCTGGGTCGTATTGGCTGAAAAAGTTCACAAGTACTTCCTATGTTGTTTGCACCAGGTAGGAGGCACGTCCATAAAAAACACAAAAGGAGATACGGGGAGAAAACCAGGACGTTTTGTTTTCGGAAAACCAGTTTTGTTCACTCTCGGTCTGGGACTTACTCGCCTTACTCCTTGGGTTTTTGGTCTGAAATTTTACCAACGTTCGTCACTGTGTCTTGAGTTTTGGCTGAGATTTGAGCCCAGATTCGTCCCACAGATTGGCAATAAATTTTTATTATCACTGCCAGGGCCGAAGGAACGTTCGTTTGTGTGTGAAACTGTTTCATTTTTTTCGTGGGCGAATACTCATCCGTTTGACCTGAAATTTTCGCGTTTTGTCCGAAATTCAGTGGAGATCTTACGTCGGATTTCAGGAAAAAACTATTTCGGGAGAATTTTTCGGAAATTTTGTGCAAACCAAGGCTATCCTCTACCGAAACTTGTGAAATTTCGCCCTACTTTCTGAATTTTATTCTGGGTCCGTATTGGCTGAAAAAGTTCACACATGTACTTCCATATGTTGTTTGCACCTAGGTAGGAGGCACGTCCATAAAAGAATCACAAAAAGAGATACGGGGAAGAAAATCCAGGACGTTTTGTTTTCGGAAAACCAGTTTTGTTCACTCTCGGTCTGGGACTTATACGCCTTACTCCTTGGGTGTTTTAGTCTGAAACTTTACCACAGTTCGTCACTGTGTCTGTTGAGTTTTGGCTGAGATTTGAGGCCCAGATTCGTCCCACAAGATTGGCAATAAATTTTTTATCGATCACTGCCAGGGCCGGAAGGAAGGTTCGTTTGTGTGTGAAACTGTTTGATTTTTTTCGTGGGCGAATACTCATCCGTTTGACCTGAAATTTGTCGCGTTTGTCCCAAATTCAGTGGAGATTCTTACGTGGATTTCAGGAATAAACTATTTCGGGAGAATTTTCAGAAATTTTGTGCATACCAAGGCTATCCTCTACCAAACTTGTGAAATTTCGCCCTACTTTCTGCAATTTTATTCTGGGTCCGTATTGGCTGAAAAATTCACACAAGTACTTCATATGTTGTTTGCACCCAGGTTAAGAGGCACGTCCATAAAAAACCACAAAAAGGAGATATGGGGAAGAAAATCCAGGACGTTTTGTTTTCGGAAAACCAGTTTTGTTCACTCTCGGTTGGGACTTACTGCGCCTTAGTCCTTGGGTGTTTTGGTCTGAAACTCTTACCAGACGTTCGTCACTGGTGTTTAGTTTTGGCTGAGTTATGAGACCCAAATTTTCCCACAGATTGGCAATAAATTTTTTATCGATCACTGCGGCAGGGCCGGAAGGAAGGTTCGTTTGTGTGTGAAACTGTTTCATTTTTTTCGTGGGCGAATACTCATCCGTTTGACCTGAAATTTGTCGCGTTCTGTCCCAAATTCAGTGGAGATTCTTACGTGGAATTTCAGGAAAAAACTATTTCGGGAGAATTTTTCAGAAATTTTGTGCAAATCAAGGCTATCCTCTACCAAAACTTGTGAAATTTCGCCCTATTTCTGCAATTTTATTGTGGGTCCGTATTGGCGGAAAAAGTTCACACATGTACTTCCATATGTTGCTTGCCCCAGGTAGGAGGCACGTCCATAAAAGAACCACAAAAAGGAGATACGGGGAAGAAAATCCAGGACGTTTTGTTTTCGGAAAACCAGTTTGTTCACTCTCGGTTGGGACTTACTGCGCCTTAGTCCTTGGGTGTTTTGGTCTGAAACTCTTACCAGACGTTCGTCACTGCGTCTGTTGAGTTTTGGCTGAGATTTGAGACCCAAATTTTTCCACACGATTGGCAATAAATTTTGTATCGATCATGCGAGGCCAGGGCCGGAAGGAAGGTTCGTTTGTGTGTGAAACTGTTTGATTTTTTTCGTGGGCGAATACTCATCCGTTTGACCTGAAATTTGTCGCGTTGCGTCCCAAATTCAGTGGAGATTCTTACGTGGAATTTTAGGAAAAAACTATTTTAGGAGAATTTTTCGGAAATTTTGTGCAAATCAAGGCTATCCTCTACCAAAACTTGTGAAATTTCGCCCTACTTTCTGCAATTTTAATTCTGGGTCCGTATTGGGCTGAAAAAGTTCACACATGTACTTCCAATATGTTGTTTGCACCTAGGTTAGGAGGCACGTCCATAAAAGAATCACAAAAAGGAGATACGGGGAAGAAAATCCAGGACGTTTTGTTTTCGGAAAACCAGTTTTGTTCACTCTCGGTCTGGGACTTATTGCGCCTTACTCCTTGGGTGTTTTGGTCTGAAACTCTTACCACATGTTCGTCACTGGTCTGTTGAGTTTTGGTGTGATTTAGTCCCAGATTCGTGCCATACGATTGGCAATAAATTTTTCTTGATCACTGCCAGGGCCAGAGCCGGAAGGAAGGTTCGTTTGTGTGTGAAACTGTTTGATTTTTTTCGTGGGCGAATACGCATCCGTTTGACGTGAAATTTGTCGCGTTTTGTCCCAAATTCAGTGGAGATTATTTCGTGGAATTTCAGGAAAAAACTATTTCAGGAGAATTTTTCGGAAATTTGTGCAAACCAAGGCTATCCTCTAGCAAAACTTGTTAAATTTCGCCCTACTTTCTGCAATTTTAATTCTGGGTCCGTATTGTGCTGAAAAAGTTCACACAAGTACTTCCATATGTTGTTTGCACCCAGGTTAAGAGGCACGTCCATAAAAGAACCACAAAAAGGAGATACGGGGAAGAAAATCCAGGACGTTTTGTTTTGGGAAAACCAGTTTTGTTCACTCTCGGTTTGGGACTTACTACGCCTTAGTCCTTGGGTGTTTTGGTCTGAAACTCTTACCAGATGTTCGTCACTGGTCTGTTGAGTTTTGGCTGAGATTTGAGACCCAAATTTTCCCACACGATTGGCAATAAATTTTTTATCGATCATTGCGAGGTCAGGGCCGGAAGGAAGGTTCGTTTGTGTGTAAACTGTTTGATTTTTTTCGTGGGCGAATACTCATCCGTTTGACCTGAAATTTGTCACGTTCCGTCCCAAATTCAGTGGAGATTCTTACGTGGAATTTCAGGAAAAAACTATTGTTGGAGAATTTTTCGGAATTTTGTGCAAAGCAAGGCTATCCTATACCAAACTTGTGAAATTTCGCCCTACTTTCTGCAATTTTAATTCTGGGTCCGTATTGGGCGGAAAAAGTTCACACATGTACTTCCATATGTTGCTTGCGCCCAGGTTAGGAGGCACGTCCATAAAAGAACCACAAAAAGGAGATACGGGGAAGAAAATCCAGGACATTTTGTTTTCGGAAAACCAGTTTTGTTCACTCTCGGTCTGGGACTTATTGCGCCTTACTCCTTGGGTGTTTTGGTCTGAAACTCTTACCACATGTTCGTCACTGCGTCTGTTGAGTTTTCGCTGTGATTTAAGGCCCAGATTCGTCCCACAAGATTGGCAATAAATTTTTTATCGATCACTGCCAGGGCCGGAAGGAAGGTTCGTTTGTGTGTGAAACTGTTTGATTTTTTTCGTGGGCGAATACTCATCCGTTTGACCTGAAATTTGTCGCGTTCTGTCCCAAATTCAGTGGAGATTCTTACGTGGATTTTCAGGAATAAACTATTTCGGGAGAAATTTTCAGAAATTTTGTGCAAACCAAGGCTATCCTCTACCAAAACTTGTGAAATTTCGCCCTACTTTCTGCAATTTTAATTCTGGGTCCGTATTGTGCTGAAAAAGTTCACACAAGTACTTCCATATGTTGTTTGCACCCAGGTTAAGAGGCACGTCCATAAAAGAACCACAAAAAGGAGATATGGGGAAGAAAATCCAGGACGTTTTGTTTTCGGAAAACCAGTTTTGTTCACTCTCGGTTTGGGACTTACTGCGCCTTAGTCCTTGGGTGTTTTGGTCTGAAACTCTTACCAGACGTTCGTCACTGCGTCTGTTTAGTTTTGGCTGAGTTATGAGACCCAAATTTTTCCCACACGATTGGCAATAAATTTTTTATCGATCACTGCGATGGCAAGGGCCGGAAGGAAGGTTCGTTTGTGTGTGAAACTGTTTCATTTTTTTCGTGGGCGAATACTCATCCGTTTCACCTGAAATTTTTCGCGCTCTGTCCCAAATTCAGTGGAGATACTTACGTGGAATTTCAGGAAAAAACTATTTCGGGAGAATTTTTCAGAAATTTTGTGCAAACCAAGGCTATCCTCTACCGAAACTTGGGAAATATCGCCCTAGTTTCGGAAATTTTTATTCTGGGTCCGTATTGTGCTGAAAAGGTTCACACAAGTACTTCCATATGTTGTTTGCACCCAGGTAAGGAGGCACGTCAATAAAAGAATCACAAAAAGGAGATACGGGGAAGAAAATCCAGGACGTTTTGTTTTTGGAAAACCAGTTTTGTTCACTCTCGGTCTGGGACATACTGCGCCTTACTCCTTGGGTGTTTTGGTCTGAAACTCTTACCAGACATTCGTCACTACGTCTGTTGAGTTTTGGCTGAGATTTGAGACCCAAATTTGTCCCACACGATTGGCAATAAATTTTTTATCGATCACTGCGAGGGCCAGGGCCGGAAGGAAGGTTCGTTTGTGTGTGAAACTGTATGATTTTTTTCGTGGGCAAATACTCATCTGTTTCACCTGAAATTTGTCGCGTTCTGTCCCAAATTCAGTGGTGATTCTTACGTGGAATTTCAGGAAAAAGCTATTTAGGGAGAATTTTCCGGAAATTTTGTGCAAAACCAAGGCTATCCTCTACCGAAACTTGTGAAATTTCGCCCAACTTTCGGCAATTTTTATTCTAGGTCCGTATTGCGCTGAAAATGTTCACACAAGTACTTCTATATGTTGTTTGCACCCAGGTAAGGAGGCACGTCCATAAAAGAATCACAAAAAGGAGATACGGGGAAGAAAATCCAGGACGTTTTGTTTTCGGAAAACCAGTTCTTTTCACTCTCGGTCTGGGACTTATTGCGCCTTACTCGTTGGGTGTTTTGGTCTGAAACTTTTACCAGAAGTTCGTCTCTGCGCCTGTTGAGTTTTGGCGGAGATTTGAGGCCCAAATTCGTCCCCCAAGATTGGCAATAAATTTATTATTGATCACTGCCAGGGCCAGTGCCGGAAGGAAGGTTCGTTTGTGAGTGAAACTGTTTGATTTTTTTCGTGGGCGATTACTCATCCGTTTGACCTGAAAGTTGTCGCGTTCTGTCCCACATTCAGTGGAGATTCTTACATGGAATTTCAGGAAAAAACTATTTGGGGAGAATTTTTCAGAAATTTTGTCCAAACCAAGGCTATCCTCTACCAAAACTTTTTAAATTTCGCCCTATTTTCTGCAATTTTTATTCTAGGTCCGTATTGCATTGAAAAAGTTCACACAAGTACTTCCATATGTTGTTTGCACCCAGCTAAGGAGGCACGTCCATAAAAGAATCACAAAAAGGATATACGGGGAAGAAAATCCAGGACGTTGTGTTTTCGGAATACCAATTTCGTTCACTCTCGGTCTGGGACTTACTACGCCTTACTCCTTGGGTGTTTTGGTCTGAAATTTTTACCAGACGTTCGTCACTGTGTCTATTGAGTTTTGGCTGAGGTTTGAGGTTCAGATTCGTCCCACAAGATTGGCAATAAATTTATTATTGATCACTGCCAGGGCTGAAAGGAAGGTTCGTTTGTGAGCGAAACTGTTTGATTGTTTTTGTGGGCGAATATTCATTCGTTTGACCTGAAATTTGTCGCGTTTTGTCCCAAATTCAGTGGAGATTCTTACGTGAAATTTCAGGAAAAAACTATTTCGGGAGAATTTTTTGGAAATTTTGTGCAAACCAAGGCTATCCTCTACCGAAACTTTTGAAATTTCGCCCTACTTTCGGAATTTTTTATTCGGGGTCCGTATTGCGCTGAAAAAGTTCACACAAGTACTTCCATATGTTGTTTGCACCCAGGTAAGGAGGCACGTCCATAAAAGAATCACAAAAAGGAGATACGGGGAATAAAATCCAGGACGTTTTATTTTCGGAAAACCAGTTTTGTTCACTCTCGGTCTGGGACTTACTGCGCCTTACTCCTTGAGTGTTTTGGTCTGAAACTCTTACCAGATGTTCGTCACTGCGTCTGTTGAGTTTTGGCTGAGATTTGAGGCCCAGATTCGTTCCACAAGACTGGCAATAAAATTTTGATCGATCACTGCTAGGGCCAGGGCCGGAAGGAAGGTTCGTTTGTGAGTGAAACTGTTTCATTTTTTTCGTGGGCGAATACTCATCCGTTTGACCTGAAATTTTTCGCGTTCTGTCCCACATTCAGTGGAGATTCTTACGTGGAATTTCAGGAAAAAACTATTTCGGGAGAATTTTTCGGAAATTGTTTGCAAACCAAGGCTATCCTCTACCGAAACTTGTGAAATTTCGCCCTACTTTCGGCAATTTTTATTCTGGGTCCGTATTGCGCTGAAAATGTTCACACAAGTACTTCCATATGTTGTTTGCACCCAGGTAAGGAGGCACGTCCATAAAAGAATCACAAAAAGGAGATACGGGGAAGAAAATCCAGGACGTTTTGTTTTCGGAAAACAAGTTTTGTTCACTCTCGGTCTGGGACTTACTGCGCCTTACTCCTTCGGTGTTTTGGTCTGAAACTTTTACCAGACGTTCGTCACTGTGTCTATTGAGTTTTGGCTGAGGTTTGAGGCCCAGATTCGTCCCACAAGATTGGCAATAAATTTATTATTGATCACTGCCAGGGCTGAAAGGAAGGTTCGTTTGTGAGCGAAACTGTTTGATAGTTTTTGTGAGCGAATACTCATTCGTTTGACCTGAAATTTGTCACGTTTTGTCCCAAATTCAGTGGAGATTCTTACGTGGAATTTCAGGAAAAAACTATTTCTGGAGAATTTTTCGAAAATTTTGTGCAAACCAAGGCTATCCTCTACCAAAACCTGTGAAATTTCGCCCTACTTTCTGCAGTTTTTATTCTGGGTCCTATTGTGCTGAGAAAGTTCACACAAGTACTTCCATATGTTGTTTGCACCCAGGTAAGGAGGCACGTCCATAAAAGAATCACAAAGAGGAGATACGGTAAAGAAAATCCAGGACGTTTTGTTTTCGGAAAACAAGTTTTGTTCACTCTCGGTCTGGGACTTACTGCGCCTTACTCCTTCGGTGTTTTGGTCTGAAACTCTTACCAGACGTTCGTCACTGCGTATTTTGAGTTTTGACTGAGATTTGTGGCCCAGATTCCTCCCACACGATTGGCAATAAATTTTTTATCGATCACTGCCAGGGCCAGGGCCGGAGGGAAGGTTCGTTTGTGTGTGAAACTGTTTCATTTTTTTCGTGGGCGAATACTCATCCGTTTGACCTGAAATTTTTTGCGTTCTGTCCCACATTCAGTGGAGATTCTTACATGGAATTTCAGGAAAAAACTATTTCGGGAGAATTTTTCGGAAATTTTGTGCAAACCAAGGCTATCATCTACCAAAACTTGTGAAATTTCGCCCTACTTACTGCAATTTTTATTCTGGGTCCGTATTGCGCTGAAAAAGTTCACACAAGTACTTCCATATGTTGTTCGCACCCAGGTAAGGAGGCACGTCCATAAAAGAATCACAAAAAGAAGATACGGGAAAAAAAATCCAGGACGTTTTGTTTTCGGAAAACCAGTTTTGTTCTCTCTCGGTCTGGTACTTACTGTGCTTTACTGCTTGGGTGTTTTGGTCTGAAACTCTGACCAGACGTTCATCACTGCGTCTGTTAGGTTTTGGCTGAGATTTGAGGCCCAGATTCCTCACACACGATTGATAATAAATTTTTTATCGATCACTGCCAGGGCTGGGGCCGGAAGGAAGGATCATTTGTGTGTGAAACTGTTTGATTTTTTTCGTGGGCGAATACTCATCTGTTTGACCTGAAAATTGTCTCGTTCTGTCCCATATTCAGTGGAGATTCTTACGTGGAATTTCAGGAAAAAACTATTTCGGGAGAATTTTTCAAAAATTTTGTGCAAACCAAGGCCCTCTACCAAAACCTGTGAAATTTCGCCCTACTTTCTGCAGTTTTTATTCTGGGTCCGTATTGTGCTGAGAAAGTTCACACAAGTACTTCCATATGTTGTTTGCACCCAGGTAAGGAGGCACGTCCATAAAAGAATCACAAAGAGGAGATACGGTAAAGAAAATCCAGGACGTTTTGTTTTCGGAAAACAAGTTTTGTTCACTCTCGGTCTGGGACTTACAGCGCCTTACTCCTTGGGTGTTTTGGTCTGAAACTCTTACCAGACGTTCGTCACTGCGTCTGTTGGATATTGGCTGAGATTTGAGGCCCAGATTCGTCTCACACGATTGGCAATAAATTTTTTATCGATCACCGCCAGGGCCAGGGCCGGAAGGAAGGTTCGTTTGTGTGTGAAACTGTTTGATTTTTTCGTGGGCAAATACTCATCCATTTGACCTGAAATTTGTCGCGTTCTATCCCAAATTCAGTGGAGATTCTTACGTGGAATTTCAGGAAAAAACTATTTCGGGAGAATATTTCGGAAATTTTGTGCAAACCAAGGCTCCTCTACCAAAACTTGTGAAATTTCGCCCTACTTTCTGCAATTTTTATTTTGGGTCCGTATTGCGCAGAAAAAGTTCACACAAGTACTTCCATATGTTGTTTGCACCCAGGTAAGGAGGCACGTCCATAAAAGAATCACAAAAAGGAGATACGGGGAAGAAAATCCAGGACGTTTTGTTTTCGGAAAACCAGTTTTGTTCACTCTCGGTCTGGGACTTACTGCACCTTACTCCTTAGGTGTTTTGGTCTGAAACTCTTACCAGACGTTCGTCACTGCGTCTGTTGAGTTTTGGCTGAGATTTGAGGCCCAGATTCGTCCCACAGGATTGGCAATTAAGTTTTTATCGATCACTGCCAGGGCTAGGGCCGGAGGGAAGGTTTGTTTGTGTGTGAAACTGTTTCATTTTTTTCGTGGGCGAATACTCATCCGTTTGACCTGAAATTTGTCGCGTTCCGTCCCAATTCAGTGGAGATTGTTACGTCAAATTTCAGGAAAAAACTATTTCAGGAGAATTTTTCAGAAATTTTGTGCAAACCAAGGCTATCCTCTACCAAAACTTGTGAAATTTCGCCCTACTTTCGGCAATTTTATTTTGGGTTCGTACTGCGTTGAAAAATTCATACAAGTACTTTCATATGTTGTTTGCACCCAGGTAAGGAGGCACGTCCATAAACACATCACAAAAAGAAGATACGGGGAAGAAAAGCCAGGATGTTTTGGTTTCGGAAAACCAGTTTTGTTCACTCTCGCTCTGGGACTTAGTACGCCTTATTCCTTGGGTTATTTTTTCTGACATTTTTACCAGTCATTCGCCATTGTGCCTACTGAATTTTGGCTGAGATTTGAGACCCGAATTTGTCCCACAAAATATGGAATAAGGTTTTTATTCATCACTGCCATGGCCGAATCGAAGGTTCGTTTGTGTGTGAAATTGTTTGATTTTTTTCGTGGGTGAATACTCATCCGTTTGTCCTGAAATTTGTCGTGTTTTGTCCCAAATTCAATCGAGATTCTAACGTGGAATTTCAGGAAAAAATTATTTCGGGAGAATTGTTCATAAATTTTGTTGAAAACCAAGGCTATCATCTACCGAAACTTGTGAAATTTCGCCCTACTTTCAGCAATTTTATTCTGGATCCGTATTGCGTTGAAAAAATTCACAAAAGTACTTTCATATGTTTTTTGCACCCAGGTAAGGAGGCACGTCCATAAACAGATCACACAAAAAAAATACGAGGAAGAAAAGTCATGACGTTTTGTGTTCGGAAGACCAGTTTTGTTCACTCTCAGTCTGGGACTTACTACGCCTTACTCCTTGTGTATTTTGGTCTGAAATTTTTACCAGTCATTCTTCATTGTGTCTACTGAGTTTTGGCTGAGATTTGAGCCCCAAATTCGAAAACGGGATTTGCGATAAATTTTTTATTCATCACTGCCAGTGCCGAAAGGAAGGTTCGTTTGTGTGTGAAACTCTTTGATTTTTTTCGTGCGTGTATACTCATCCGTTTGATCTGAAATTTGTCTCGTTTTGTCCCAAATTCAGTCGAGATTCTTACGTGGAATTTTAGGAAAAAACTATTTCGGGAGAATTTTTCATAAATTTTATTGAAAACCAAGGCTATCATCTACCGAAACTTGTGAAATTTCGCCGTACTTTCGGCAATTTTATTCTAGGTCCGTATTGCGTTGAAAAAATTCACACAAGTACTTTTATATGTTGTTTGCACCCAGGTAAGGAGGCACGTCCATAAACAGATCAATGACAGTTTATATCGTGATTTGTTCAAGTACCACGAATATACTCTTACATCGTCTAAGAGTCGAGGTCAATGACAGTTTATATATTCTTTCCTCCTTCAATCAAATGAAATATTTTTTAAAAACAACAGCTTACAAAACAAAACGAAAAATACATCTATTAGATTGTGGGGATTGATCGATGCTATCATAACAGAAACTGAAAGAAAGTTCATACCTTAATTGAATTTGAGTTTTAGCTAGCATGCAGAAACTTTATTGTGAATCTCAAACAAAGATCCATCAAAGCATTTTTCATAGCAGCAGATGATGCATATTTTCACACATTAAGCTTCTGATCTGCATCATCAGCATTCTGCTTCAACCTCTGCTATTTTTTTAAAATAAATTATTTTATCTCTAGCTATTATATTTTTAATTACAAAATTAAATAAATTTGTGGTTTTAAAATTTTATTAAGTTTTATTTATTTATTTTGATTCTTAAGATACTTTAGCCAAAATGATAAAAATAATGTTTAAAAATACAAACAAGAACCCCTTTTATAAAACTAAGTTTAAACAAAACTTGGCTACAGTTTTTATATAATTTGTGAACGGAATCTTGAACTTTTTTTTATAAAAAATCTAGTACATAACTAATCCTTTTGTTTTGCAAAATAGCATTAAAGTTTGTTAAACATGTTTTTGAGGAATAAATAGTAAGTAATTTATTAATAATGATGTAACATAGATTACTTAATTTTAGAACTATGTAAAAACGAACATATAATTAAAATTTTACGGGACTAAAAGTAAATATCCATGAAAGTGTAGACATCAAAAGTGATCTTAGGTTAAATGATTTAGAAAATAATGGTTTCACCAACTTGGACATGGAGATAAAGTTTTGAAGAATAAACAAATTGTTCACTTTCATTTTTAGTATTTTTTGCAAAGAAAATGTTACTAATATATTTTATGATTTATTTTTAAATGTATTTAAAGGTTTAATAAGTTGATTTAGTTTGTAAAGGTTAATTCTTATATATAACTCAATTTAAAACATAAAAAAATTAAGAATAACATGTCCTCTTTTGCTTAGAAGTAGATTAAGTTATATCACTCTCAAATGTTTGTTCATTATAAAATCTTTATTTTGTACGTTGAATATATGATCAAATTAAAGAAAAGTGAAATTCATAGGAAATTACATAAATAAAAAATTAGATGTGATTAATAATGTGAGAATGTAAACTACGTCTTCATAAATTAACTGTAAACCTTGACTAAAAGACGAAAGCATTCACATCGAAAGGAAAAAGTAAAAAATAATTAACAGTAAGAAAAGAGATCGCAATTTCTCTGTGAAACTTCAGAAGCAGAACAAAACATGAATTACACAGAAAAGAACCGAAATCACAGTGGATAAAATTACAGCTATGAAAGATGGAAGAAATTTCCTATTCTAGGGTTGTACGTTTGGAGGCATCCCAGATTGATTGCCAGACTGCAAGAAATAAAACAGGAATTAATTAATCATCAAGAGAAACAGAAATATGATGCATCATGTAAAAGTTAGCATCAACAACCAACAAATTCATCTAATCTTGTATTAGAAAATGGAATGCATATACTATATTTGGAGCAATGTAATGTCAGTTGAGAATCCATGTGAAAGTAAATCACAGTTTCATAACAAGTAAACACCAAGAGAATGAGAAAAAAAAAAGGAAAATTGTCAGTTGGAGTAACTCCAAGAAGCTGGAAGTGTGCTCCTTTTCTTTGTAAATGGACCTTTTTCCAAGTTTCAATCCCTGTCTTCAGATTTTGTTTGCATTTTGATTCATTTTTCAGAACTTTCAGTTTTCTTACTAATAATGTGTACATCTGAAACATGTGATCCAGCTGAACTACACTTCCTTTCACGACATCAGGAGAACATCTACTGATAGAATGAACAGGGGTCCTTCCAAGTCGTCTCATAACTCAGAAGGCAGATGGCTTTATTTGCATTTATCATAATTTAAAGCATTAAGAGCACCAAATGAATGATCAGCAGTGTTAGAAGTTAGAAATGGAAATGCTGAGTGGGGAGATGGAAGTGGTTAATGCAACAGAGAAATATTTTTACTTTGACATGTATAATAACTCTATCAAAACACAACATAAGGAATAGGATAAAGAACAACAGAAGTTTCAACTTTTGAAAAACTTAGCATGAAGTAACAAGTAGTTCACAAAGCAACATGCTAACTTACCTGATAAGGATTATACCCTTGCATCAAAGGCATTTGGCCACCTTGAGGTCTGTTAAATGAAGCACCTTGAGAATAATTGGCATTTGATGGGCCTGGAATATTAGGCATGTTGCCTGGAAAACCACCAAGTGGTGGCCCTCCACTAGTAGGCAAGGATCCTGAGTGCATTTGATTCATGCCCACATAAGGACCTTGTGGCATTTGCATCCCCTGAAGTGAAAAATAAATAAATAAATGGTTCTATTAAATGTGCATCAAACCTAAGTACAGAGATCTTATCCACCCTGACATATCAAATTAGCATACAATTAAATGGTTAGATTTCTTATTATAGTCTCCCACAAAAAATGATGCCTCTACTGGCTAGCAAACAAATATTATTCTCCACTGATTAAATCATCTCCTTATCACAGAAAAGTCCACCAAATAACTTGAACTGTTACTTTGTTATGGTCTGAATGTGGAAACATATATATATTGTAGTGCACACAGAAAGCATCATGACACCATAGCTACAGGAAGATGGTTTCTATTTCCTACTCCAAAAAGCAGAATTCATCATTTCCAACTACATCCAACACTGCTGGATATGTGTCGTCCTGATACATACCCAATAAAGAACCATTATTTTTTATATTCTCAAAATAAATTACACAATACAGCTCCATTTTAGCTAAGATACAGCTATGGATGGGGGAAAGATGTGTAACTATCCTTGTTATGATCATAATCATAACTATATTTTGAAAATTACAATCATATATTGACTATTTTTATGTATATGTACGGATGTGTAATTAGTAATTTGAATGTTTCGTTAATGTTGTGCATGTGTTTGGAAACAATGTTGGGCGTGTTGTATTTTGACTTATGTATCTTGGCTGCCTGGGTTAATTTCAATACAAATCCTCAAAGAAACAAAGTAAATGTGAGATAGCACATTTGTAATCATTTCTGAAACAAATGAAAACAAAAAAACATTTCTCAAACCAAACAAGCCTTAAGAAACACCAAAACAAGGGGAAATTTTGTACCTTCTTAAAACTGTAAAGACATTTTCCAACTCCCTTCCACAAGATAAAGAAAAGATACATTTTTATCATGCTAATCCTATGAAAGATCAACAAAAAACATCAAATATCCAGCCCAATACAGCCACCACTAATACAATCTACCACTCCAGGATAACTTTACAATATTTTAAAGGAAAAATCAGAATACGAGAAAAGTTACAAGGAACTCGTACCATAGGGCCAGGCATTGGCATCGGATGTGATGTAGGCACTGATGAAATCCCTGGTATAGATCCTGGCATGCCAATAGGCATTTGGGGAGGAGGGCGAGGTAAATGCTGGTGAGGGACCATGGGTGAATGGGAAGGGTGCTGTAATTGTGGCATATTAGGAGGCATAGGCAAAGGACCCATCTGCTGTGGTAGACCCTGGTGTTGATGTTGTGGCGGCATCTGCTGAGGATTCTGTTGGTATGGTTGTTGTTGGTTGGGACCAAGAAGAGAGGGATGAGGACCTGGGGGAAGAGGAGGAGCGCCCATTGAAACAGGATGGGGCTGCTTCTGCTCTCCTTGAGGCATGTCAAGAGAAGGAATAGATAAGGGCATTGCAACTCCAACACCTGGAATGGTGCCATCATTTCGAGTTAACCCAGGGGCAAATGGTCCTGGAGTTGTTGGGCCTTCAGCCATTGGAAAATTACCACCCACCCGACCAGCAACAGGATTTGGGTCAGCATATCCTGACGGGTATCCAAACAAATGTCACACTTCATAAATCAGTTGTCACTCAAAACATACACTGTTCCTAACTAAAAGAACTACCATCCATAGTTCTCTCCATCCTACCAAAAAGCCTTGAAATATTGCAATCTCTACCTCAAGTTTAAAGCAAAAGTTTATACTAATAGAGTGCATTTATAAGGGATTTACATTACCATGAAATGTTGAAGAGTAAAACAATCCAAAACCTTCAAACTATACAGTTCAATATTTAGATGAAAATTGATACTGAAAGGTTTAATGATTTGATTCTGAAGAAAATAGAAATATATGTTGTTTTGCCTCTAAAGGATTGAACAAACCTTGCATGCCAGGGTTAAATCTATCACGAAGAGTGTCTCCTGGTCTATTTCTGCACCAAAACTTTGTTGTATGATCACTGCTGCCACTGTAGAAGAAAATACGATGGTCCAGTAACTTAGTTATCAGCAATTGCATTCTTTACGTTTACCAACAGATCAATAAAAGGATTACCAAATGCCCAAAAACAATTTCAGGAAAGTTTATATAACTGCAAAATCTTATTGTAATTGTAACTACTACAGTATCATTATTTTGGATATTATTACAGAAACTGTAATAACGCAAAAACCAAAACCTTCAAAAGGATCCTCAAACAAATTATGATATCTGTTATGATATCTGTCAGGTTCTTCCCAAATTCCTTTAGAATGTAGTACTTTTGAATTTGGAAAACATTTGAAAAACAGAAGGTTATTGATTTAGTATAAAAGAAAGACAGGTAGTATAAATGCATCACAAGCTTTAGAACATTGGTAATCCGAAAAGCTAAGAGACAGCATAAATTCCATTATGTATTATTATGTATTAAATTAAAGATGCTATTGCAGAGAGAAATGGAAAGTTCACCTGCACAGAAGGTATCCAATAGGATGCCATGCAAGATCCCACACGTTATTATCATGAGCATTGGCAATTTCAATTTGGGGAGTGTCATGCCTGTATATACATTGTAAATGTAATAATCATAAATCAAGACAATACGCAATATATAAAATACAAGGAATTAAGTTTACAGAATATTGGGAAAAAATCTGAACTAACAAACATCTGTTTTTCCAAGGTGAACTGTTTTAGACCTACCTACTTAAGCATTATCTTTCTATACATATAAACTGAAAGATAAAAGACAGAAACAGCCCTTTGTTTAAGAAGCTATAAAAAAAATTGTGATAAACCAACTTACCAGAGCTACAACTAAAAAAATAGCTGATATTTTTCACCCAAGTTCAGTCTGTGACATTAGCTCAAATTCAGCAGACATTTCTAATGGAGCAAAACACACATACCTTAATGCTATGACAGTAACCAATAGTTTTCCCCAAATTTAATTTAAAAAGTTGTGACAACTAATTTGAAGACCCGTTACTTTAGAATAGATGATTTACAACTTATTTGGACATATTTATGACATAAGCACTTGCATAGTGTTTGGGAGAGCTAATTAAAGCAGCTTTTGAAATGTTGGTAAGCTATTTTCAAATTAGTCCAGCAGAATAACTTATGAAAACAGCTTACAAGTTATACAAAAAAACTTTAACGTTATTTTCTCTATGATTATAAAAACATATCCAATTGTTTACATGATAAGTACTTATTAATTAAGCGCTTAACTATAAGTTGTCTACTCTCAAAGAGACCATGAATTCAATCAACTTGAAAAATAACAGAAAAATCACAACCAAATAAAACTGATAAAAACAGGGATGATGAGGAAAACAAAACATTGTACAAAATAATGTAAGAACTGCAGAGAGAGAAGACAGTAACTGAGAAAACAAATTTACCCGACAAGCCAATGGAAGATGGAACCATCATAACTCCCACTCACAAAGTACTCTTCATGGAATGGATGCCACGCCAAAGCTAACAAGTGTCAAAAGTCAGAAAAATTATATTCCATTTTATCACGGTTGCAGAAGTATTAGAGAAAGCATCATTTACCCTACATCAAACATTAAGCAACAATTTAAGTAACTTAGTTCATGCATGCTGCATAACATGTGGAACTGTAAGTTTCTTTCCTAGGAAGCCAAAAGCTTTCAAAGTTGCATTAGTTGCAATCTCATAAACATTCAATGTGATAATTGAGTGGCACACTATAACCTAACATAGGTTTTCAAAAATTTATGAAAGAGCCTATATGTAACAATGAACTTTCCTAAATCCAAAGTAAAAAAATGACATCAAACCAATGTTTCAATGTCAGCGTTAGGTTGTTTTGGCTGAAGAATTTATGGTGACAATCCTGTTTTTATCATCATATACCTTCTAAGCAGTCATGATATTTATTTCAAGATATCTTAAACTATCCTTCCATTCTTATTCCAAGAGAAAGATACGTCACTAACCAGTAACATCCTTGCGATGTCCACGGAATGATTCAAGCTCCTTCATGGCTCTTATGTCATAAAGCTGTAAATACAAAGTACATATGAATACTGGTACTCAGGGATAGGTAATGCATACATATGGAGTTATAAACAACCGAATTACTATCTCACTTTCTTTAGCTTTAGTTCATTATATTTAGGAAAATTAAGAGAGTTTAACTGTTTATTTACTCTTCATGCAAACTGTATCCTGTATTAAATATCTGTGTGTATATATCATTTAATTGAATATGGTGCGCTACAAAATATTGCCTCAAAATCACTCTTCTTATTTTTATCTTAACTGTATAATAAGCCAAAAGGGGGCAGGATCAAGTAAAAAAAAATGGGGAGCAAGGAGCAATAAAGAGAAAGTTACAAAGAAATAAATCAAAAGCACATTGCTACAGTAAAAATTGAAAGAAAGATTGATCAGTATAGAAAATAACTCAGAATCCTCAAAGGTTTTACATAACAATTCAAAATAAAAACAAACAAATGCATATTAAGGATCCAATAATTGGTCGCATTAACCTTTATTATTTGATCCTTTGAAGCTGTTAACACCCAGTTGCCATTTTGATTCCATTTGACACATAGCACAGTATTTTTGTGCCCATGACTGCATGACAGAAATATGAATCTATAAACACAAGCAAACACATGAAACAATAGAAATCAGCACTAATGTTTACACTCACAATGAGCAAAGCTCTTTCCCTGTTTTGGCGTCCCAAAGTTTCACAAGATTGTCTTTACCACCTGCATTGTGAAAACCAAATGGGACATGTAATTAATTCATTGAAATTGACAATCTTGAGAAATTTCATAAAAGAAATGTTTAAAGCACCTGCCTGATACTAATAGGGATTTTGTAGGATGCCAGTCAACACTCTTCACATCCCAACCATGGCCTGGCTGAGTTCAAATGCCACAATGATAAATCTAAGGTTAGGGTTTCAAAACAGACAACAAAACAATATAAAGTATGAACACAACTAGGGATGGCAACAAGGTCGGGCAGGAGCGGGTTTGACAATACCCGTCCTCATCCCCAAAGTAAAAACTCATTCATCTTTGTTCTTGATTCTCGAGAGGTATGAAATTTGTATCCCATCCTCATTCTTATCAGGAATTACTCATACTCATACCCAATCAATTCAAGTATTTCCCTATCAACATTAAAATAGGTTCAAACAATACCCGCAGGTACAGGTTTATTTGTCATCCCTAAACACAACATAGATTAAGACTTTTGAAATATAAACCAAGGAACTAATTGGGTAATCACATCAAATTGGTTGGAGAAAAACTAACAAAAAATATAACATTCTAGAAGAATAATTGAGTGTCCAGGAAAATTCAAAGATGCAAACCTTTGTTAGACATTTCTTAGAAAGTAGAGTTTAAACCTAACTCAATATCAAAAAATTGGTTTGTGAGATGAAGTTTGCAGTCACTTACATAGTAGAATTTGACCGCATCTCTAGTCTATGTGGGATTTTCAACACACCCTCTCACAAAGGGTTGGACATCTCAAGTGTGAGAATAGATATTTGTGGGTGGTTTGATTGCAAGTGGCACACTAGGCTGAACAAACCACACTAAGATAAACTCTGATATCATCTTAAAAAGTAGTTTTAAGTCTAACTCAACCACACAACTCACTTATAAAATATAATATAATCATATCTCTGATCAATGTGAGATCTCCAACAGGATTGAAAATAGTCATCCACACAGCACACAACAAATAAGATGAGAATGAGCTGTAATAATGAGAATAATTCGACTCACACCAGCTCAAACAGAAGGAGGCAACCGATGCCATGAATTACTTGAAAATTAAACAGATCCTCCTCTATTTTAAAACTTACAATTCCTCTACCATTGACAACCCAACAACTCAACATCCAGAAACAAAAACAGTTATTTAACATAAAGAGATTCAATTTTAAGTACCCAAAGCAACACAATCTGTAATTACTAATTAAGAAGCCTAAAAAATAAAGCAGAGATTAAGAAAATATTACTGGTAGTAAGAACCCAACAAATATTTAAGCACACCAAGCAGATAAGAGACATGTAACTAATTTTCAGATATCGTCCATCCAAAGCACATTACCAGTTAATGAGCACTCTTCCTGACAACGTGCAAAATCCCAAACCTTAACTGTGGTATCGTCGGAGCATGAACAAAACTTCAAATCTGTCCTACAGAAACTGTTTATAAAAAAGTTACAGAAGCCATCACCTTCAGCATGTTACAATTACTTTTTCTCAAATAAAACATCCACCTTAAGTCACGGACTGATTCTTTATGAGCAGATTTGTTGGCTTTAACATTGTTCATGTTGTTCTGCCAATACCTAAAAATACGCCACACATTCAAATACATATAATTAGGTATAAATATATGAGATATAAAGCTGAAAACATAATATATTCAAATATGTATATACTTTATTGCGCCTCCATCGTCACCAGAGACCATCCAGTTGTCATTGTGACTCCAGACCATGGACCTGATTGCTTGATCATGAGCCTGCATGTGTTTAAAAATCCACATTTGACTTATGGTTTTAACAACTGATGACTACAATAATAATGTAGAGATGATAATTCAAGTTATGTACCTGAAGAATCATTTCAAAATTAAAAGATTGTCCATTCCAAAGAGTGAATTCCCCAGTCTGTGAGCCAGTAATAAGTCGGCGGCCTGTTGGAGTCCACTATTTTTGAAAATCAAACAGTGATGTCACATAACAAAGTCAAATGCAATTCAGCGACACAATCAAAAAATAAAAATGCACAAGTTTCATCTTCCTAAACTAATTGAAAGGCCTAATAGAAACAAATGTGTCCAGCTGCAACTCAATATAATACAGCATTGTGCACAATAATCTCACAATAAAAATCCAATAAAATAACACAATGATGTGGCACACAGATTATATAGTGTATACAGCAGTCAAATAAATTGTCAAAAGGAGCAGGCAGACTGCAATTTGTAATAACAGCTAAATTATGCAATTGTAAAGGTGTAAACCATTTTTATATAGCAAGCTTATCAAAGAATCAAAAGGAAACATGTGAGTAACAACTATAAAATTGAACAGGAACCATATTTAACATGTTATTGACTTATTATTTTACTAAATAAGTGACATCAATTAAACAATATTATTTGTTAATTCAATCCAAATTTTGAGAATAAATTAACAGAATGCCTATTTTGTTTAATACATGGTAAACATTTGAAAAAAAATGACAGCAAAATTTAGCATTGATATACACAAGTGAAAAAGCATATCTCATACTACTCCAGCACCCTAAAATAGCAAAATCAATTCAAATGAGAATCAGCTTCTTTCCAAAAATGTTTGAAAGAATAAAAACATACAGCTGGTACATCAGTAAGTAACTGATAATCTGCATAAGATATTATATCATGCCATTCATATAACTTACAAGAACGCGATTAATGGGGCAACGATTTTTATTTAGAGATGTATGAACAAATTTAGCAGCAAAGCTCGTGGATGGGTTGTCTGGATAGCCAACTGCTGGCAACATCTGCATGAAAAATAGTATATGGTCAGTGTCTAGTGAAAGGAATTATTGATCACTAAAATTAAAAAAAAAATCTTAAAACCTATCAAGCTATATTAATTGAATAGGGGAAAGAACATACAAACTTAAAACAGATAAAATAAGCAGAAAACCAAAACGAGGCTCACTGACATCAATTGCTGCTGCTGGGGTAGGTTGCAGTACTGTCCTATCCCTTGAATCCCGCTGCCACATACGAATCTAAAGGCAGATACAGATTACCCATAAATTTCAAATTGTAATGACACAGATGAAGATGAAAGAATAAAAATATTTAACAATACAGCTATGGGTGTGTATTACTGAATAATGGGCAAGTCCATTAGTTATTAACCAGTAATCATTACCTGCATATAGCGCACGACTGTGCTTGTATAATCAACTGCTTTCCTTTGAGTAAGTTTTCGTATTCTTTTTGCACCATGACTATCACCGTGAACTGCAAAAGCCATTCATTGTTAAATCAGAACAGTCACCCTAAAATTTCCACGAATTTAAATCTTAGAGGATTTAAAAATTTAACGCCTTGAACTAAAATAAAACGAGGATAGACATTTTTCAAAAAACCTCAAGAATCATCTTTTCTTCTACGTGCAATAGAGAACGCAATTTTCATTCAAAAGGAAACAATAAAGGAAAAACTATTCATGGGAAAAAACAATATATCCACACAAGCACTAAACTGAAGTATAATAATATATGGAGAGATGAGATCCACAGAGAAAAATATTATTCATTCCATCAAAAGAAAATAAGGTCACAAAGAACAATTCTTAATTCCATATCAAACCTAGTAAATCAAATTATGGCAAACATTTTAAGCCACATCTTTAGAAGATTCTAATGAGCTTTTAAAGTTAAAGTTCAAGTCTTAGTTGTTCAGCTCCTCGCATGACCATAAGACTTTAAACAAATTTATATCTTCTCCTCAGAAAGGCCACTGGCCCAACTATCTCCCTAACACATTTGTCCTCAGTCTTCAGAGTTTGTTTTATGCATTTTAACTTCCCAAGGATTCTTGAATGGGAATCAACCACCTTGGCAATCTCAATTTTTCATCAGTCTCTTGTGAACTCTCTTGTCACAAATTCACTGCCAAACATTCCCCTCCCCCCATCAAGCATAGAAGTCATGTAATTTGTCTTTAACAACTTTTGTTTGTGTTTGGCACACGCATTATCACACATTTCACCTTAAGCATTCTTCAATTACACTCATTCACCTCGACTCATTTGCACTACGTTCCCTTAACCACCTCTAAAACATTGCTAACTCAAGTCATACCAAACCCACATCACACATACTCCATTTTAATTCGTACATACTTCTAGTCAACCAAAGAAACCCTAATCCCAAAAAGGGTTTTATCCACAACTCAAGCTCACAACTCACTCCTTCATTACAGTTATACAACACTCAGAAGAAGTCAAATTTTAAAAAAAAAAAACACTAGCTCTTCGATCCAGCTAGTACATGCATTACTTAGCCAAATAAACTCTTCTTTGATTAAGTTTTAAAAAAATCTATTTAAAAACTCTCTTTTTCTAAAATATTTTCTCTCAAGTTGTTTCTCTCAAAACAATTCTCTAAAGATTCTCTCTCTAAACAATCTTTCTCTCTAAAAAGCCTGCCTCTCTCTCAGATGCATGCCTAATAGCACCACATTTACATGAAATCACAAAAACAGCAAACAATTTTTCAGGTTCACGTAACCATGATTACAAGTAGCAATTGGAGGAAGAGCAAGCAAAACCGAACCATCGTAATGAGGAGGTGGGGGTCCTCCGGGGCCCGGGTGGTGAAACTCGGGGGCGATGTTCGTCGACGAAGCGGAGCCTTGCCGCATCACCGGCGGCGGCTGCGATGACGGCGGAGGTCCGCGGTGGAACTCCTGACCCGGCGGCTGGTGGTGGAAATGCGGCGGCTGCTGCTGGTACGGGTGCTGCTGGTGCTGCTGGTGCTGCTGATGCTGCGGATCATTGTACATCATTGTCACTGGATTGTGAGAGAAAGAGAAACAGAGATGGAGCAATGCAAGAAATTGGATTGCAGAGAAGAGAGGAAAACCCTAAACCCCAAATTTTGGTTGGGATTAGGAAAGAAAGAACCCCTAGCGCGGCGCGGGAAAGAGAAAGGAACGAAACTAGGAACGACTGCGTTTTACTCAAATCTAAAGATTTTTCAGTGAACTTCTAAATCTTTCAAAGAGATTGATATATGCTAACAGATATAATTTTCTTCAATAAAATTTTATTTTAATTTTATAAAATAAGGTTTTAAAATTCTATTTAATTGGAAGTCCATTATATTACACTAACAAAATAAGTTATTATTTAATATTTATTTTTTTATTTTAATGAGATAACTTATTTCTATAGTAAAAGAAAAAATAAGTTATTTAAATAAAAGTTCTAGAGTCTATCTGAATAATATTCTTTTATATAGAAAAAAAAATATTACTTTGGGATAGTTTTAGAAGAAAAAACTTCCATAATTTTGAAAAAAAATAAAAGTGTCACAGATACTATTGCGTGAGACTTTTTATTATTTTATTATTTTATTTTAATTTAAAATTTAATGTTTATATTATTTTTATAAAGTTATTTTATTAAAAGTTCAAAACAGTAGTTGCAAATGTAAGTAATACTTTTATATGAGAAAGTATTACTTATTTTCCAAGAAAGCACCTAGGGTAAAATTATTATTTTAATGAACTAAAATTTAATATTATATTAATTTTAATTTTATTTATTTATTCAAATAAAAATATGTATTGTTATTTTTTATATTTTTATGTAGTTTATAATTTGAGTGAAACTAGTGTTGAAGAGAGAACATAAATTACATATTAGTTAGATATGTAAAATAATTATAGTTAATTAGATATTAGTTTAGAAATTAGTTTGTAATTTTTTATTAATAATAAAAATTATTTTAAAAAATTTTAGTTTATAAAATAATATTTAATTTAATAATATAATAATTAATTATTTTTTGTAAAATTAGTTTTTATTTAATTATTTTTGTGTAGTGCCGATATTTATAAATTTTATTTATTATTTTATTTTATTTTAAATTTAATATATCATGAAATACATATTATTTACGTAATTTATTTAATTTTATGTTATTTTGTTTAAATTTAATATATTATTTAATTATAGAAAAAATAAAGTGATTGTATATAAATTAAATAATATATTGAGAATAAAATATGTAAAAATATCCTATATAAAAAACTTGTTATTAATGTCATCAAAATTCATTAAGACTGAATTGAAGAAATCGTATCATATATGTATATTTATTTATTTATTCATTTATTTATGTCAAATTATGTTTTATATTAATTTAGGTTTTTTCAACTTTACCATTTCTTCTACCAATTCCAAATACAATTTTTAAAATAAATGACGAAACTAGGCTCCCAAAATAATTCATTTATTCAATGCCCATCTAATTTATTTATTCCACATAATAAAATTTTAAAAAATATTAAATCAAATTTATCTATTCATTTTTATGTGTGGATAATAATTAATATTTCTTTTAAAGTTAGGGAATCTTCTAATTGTAACCCCCTACCCCATTTTCTCTCTCCCGTTTTTTTTCTTCTTTCTTTCCTTTTTTCTCTCTCTCATTTATTCCCTCATTACTCTAATTTCTTTTCTTCATACTTCATTTATTTGATTTCATAATTTGATCACACCATTCTGATTCATTTATTTAAATTTGATTTTTATTTTATCTATATTTTATAAAAAATTTAAATCAAATTTCTATTGTTTGTATGCATCTTAAAATTTGAAAAATCCAATTATCTGATCTAAATTCAACCCATTACTGTGAAGTGTACTAAAAAGTTTCATAATGATAGAGGCAGGGATAATTTTCAATAATTTTGTTTCTCGTGAAAATGAAAAATATTTATTTTAAAATTATGAAGAATAAACTTTTAAAAATAGTATTTTTTATACAATTTATTTTAGTATTTTAAAAATTAAATTATTCTTACAACATTAAAAATAGAAAATGAGAGAATGTTTTTATCTTAATTAAAATAGTGGAGTAATATTTTATCAAAATTAAGATGTACGTCATAAGATTTTATTTAAAATTAAAATATTAAAATAATTTAATTTATATTTTATCTGAATAGATATAAAATAAGTGAAATCAGGATTAAAAAAATTCCCAAAATCAAACTTACTTATTTTACTTTACCTAATAAATCATTAAATAGAAATTAATCTTAAAAATAAAAAAATAATCAATTACTACATTAACTAAATTAAATACTATTTTAAAAATTAAAAAAATTATTGGTATAAACATTAGTTTTTATAAATAAATAATTTTTAGATTGGTATCTATGATTTTAGCTACCAATTATTTAAATTATAAAGTTGGTATAACTAAAACATTGGTACTTAATTAAATATTAATTAGATATTATTTATCAATAATATAAACTAATTTAGATACTAACAATTTTTTAGTCTATAAAATAGTATCTAATTTAGTCAATATAATAATTAATTATTTTTTATTTTTACAATTAGTTTTTATTTGATGAATTTATTGTAATATTTAAATGTATATTAAATAAATAATAAATGCATAAACATAAAATTAATGAATAATTAAAAACATAAGCTTAACATTAAAAAGTTAATAATTAACCTTTATTACAAAAAAAAATTTAAAAAATCAAATTACATTGTACTTATAATTTTTTTAATATCATGTAAATTTATAAAAAAAATATATAAAAATATGAATTTGAATTTAAAATAAAAAATATTTGGATTGGATTTATAAAAATCGAAATTATTTTTATAAAAATTATGAATTTGAATTGAAATTTCTAAATTTATCATGTATTGGACTTGGATTATCAATTCACAAACCCATTACAAAGTAAAAATGATGACTTAAAAAAATGTTATTTTTGTAGGTAGTAAAATTCAACTTGTTGATTAACAAAAACATAATTTTATTGCATCACATAATGACAATAAATCCACATAAAATCCATTTTAATGATACACTTTAACATAAAGCTAACAACATCACATGTTCTTAGCAAAAGACAAAGAATCATAACATATAACTTAGATTCAAAAGTTCAATAAGAAAATAAGTTTGCAAAAGATTAACCCCTTTAGAATTGATCAACAACAAAACCTTTAATCAACCTTTTGCTTCCATAACTCATATGAAACCTCAACTTTATTCAGCAAAAGCAAAAGCTACAACAAGATTCATAGAAGACATTAAAACCACAAGCTTTGCCTTTGTGTAGGAGGTAAAACCCTAACCAGTCAACAATCTCAAAACTTTTTCTTAAATGATAAACCAGAACCACTCAGTTTTTCTTCAACAATCTTGGATAGTTTTTCTACCATTGGTGGGGTGAAGTAGTTCACCCAATCTCCTTTCTCTCCTTTTCTAAAGAAGTTCTTCTTCTCAATGCTTCCTCTCCCTATCACTCCAGATTTGTTCACTTCCAAATCCTTCATCTTCTCAAAACTGCAAAGCTTGATTATGCCCTCAATCACACCATTTTTCTCCTCTTCCTCGGTGAAAGGACAACCTAAGAACTCTCCAATTTTTTTGACATGGAAACTTGTGTTCTCCTTGAGATCCTCGTACTTCAAGAACATGACTTTGTCTGGTCTTGCCACACTCTCATTCCAATACCCTAACATGTGACTCCACCATGGACCATAGTCTATAACCCCATTGCAGTACATCTCAAAAGCTTCATCCTGTGTCACTGCTGTCAAAGACAAGGGCTTAACTTTGTTGAAGTAAGTCCATGCAGAGACAAAATTGTCAAAAGGGTCTCTGCAGATATAGATTATCTTGCAGTTGGACTCCTTGGTTGATGTGGGTAGAGAAGGGAATGGAGTGTGAGTGCCAAAAATTCTTGGCTCTGCCAAGTTGTCTAGGTGAAGAATTTGAGCCTGAATGTCACCACCCCCAAAGGTGAATTCAAGAAAAGGTACAAGTTCATGAGGGTTGGAAGTGAGCAATGGATGGTTCTCCAAGGAGAACCTTTGGTGGTTGGAAATGGCAAAAGCTAGGGCTTTTATCCAGATTGTTCCTGATTTTGGGAAGCTAGCAACAACAACATCACTTTGTTTTGCCCTGAAGTGTTGTTGGAAAAGATCTACTGCTTGAATGTGAATTCCTGGGCACCAGAAATCTTGGAAGAGGTAGAGGGGGTAGGGTTGTGCCCAGGACTTCTCTTTCTGAAGGGAGAGTGTGAGCTTTTCACCATCATTTTCTTTCTGCATGTCTGTTGAAGCCATTGGAGAGTAGCTTCAATGTGAATGATGATGACTTTGAAGTGGTTTTGGATGAGACTTTGGCTCAGTGTCAATTAGGTTTTATAGATCGATCAATGGTTCATGAAAAAAATCATTATGACTACATTATTATTTTTTATTGATATTTGCCCTGTTTTAATTTCAAGTAACATACACTACTATCTATGATATCATTTACACACAAAAAAATAATTAATATAGATTAAATACTATATTAAATATTAATAAAAAATATTGGTAATTAAAGTAGTTTATATTATCAATATAAATAATTTATAAATTAGTATTTAATTAATTATTAATTATTTAGATTATAAAATTGGTTGTTAAAACATTGATATTGATAGTTTATTGATAATAATAAAAGTTATTTTATATACTAATAATTTTTTTAGTTTTTAAAATAATATCAAATTTATAACAATTAATTATTTTTTGTCTTTGCAGTTAGTTTACTAACTGAATTATTTTCTTGTAGTAGTATAATTGATTAAATTATTAGCTTTTAAGTAGGAGAGTTTTTACTAAATTAATACAAATAATTAATGAAAATTAATAATTGTATTAAAAGCTTTACTAATTTAGCATTATGTTTTCAAATGCTTTAAATTTTTCTATTATATATATGTTTTCTATACCGTTTTTTTTAAAATGTTTTAATATTTATATTTTCATCATATTTTCCCACAAATTTTAATTACCATGTTATTCATATAGTTTATGATATGAATGCTTTGTTTTTTTTATAAAGTTTTCGTGTTAGGTATCACTATGCAACTTGACATTTCAGCTAAGCTGACACCTCAAGTAACAACAATCATCTGCCATCACATGAAAAAAAATATTATTAGAAAAAAAATACAAAAATATGGGGGGACTAGACCAAAACTCATATGTTAACACAAACGATACATAGGTAGATTATACCTATTCATAAATAATTATAAGAACAGACTAGCTGGGAGTCTATTATACCAATGAAAAGATTCTCTATGAATAAATTCTAAATTAGCCAACTTATCAGCACACGCATTCCCTTCACGAAAAATATGAGTTACCCTAAACCTGATTGTCCCACAAAAATTAAGACAAGTATTTCATCGATTCTGAAGCATCCACGGAACATTAGTCCTAGCAGTAAACGCAGCACAAACCAAGGCAGAATCACATTCAAGCCAGACATTAGTAAGTCCCATTTTTTGAGCTTCCTCCATAGCATGTATAACTCCATAAAACTCAGCAACCAAAGCAGTTTGAACTTCAAGAAACGCTGAAAAAGCACCAATAAATTCTCCCATACTCCCACGAAAAATACCTCCACAAGTAGCAAGACCAGGATACCCCCTAGCAGCCCCATCAGTATTAATTTTGACCCAGCCTGGTGAAGGAAATTCCCATCTAATAGGAAGAGGACGAAGAGCTTTACCACTACGAGTCTTAATACCGAAAAACTTAATCACATTAAAGTCCAACATATCATTCTTCATTGAAGCTTTAGACGAATTTCCCACTAGACAAGTTAAATCTTTAATTATCGAAATAACCTTAGAAACCTCAATCTTATCCTGAAATCTAGCATAATTCCTCATACGCCATATCATCCATATAGAAAAGGTTATCACCGCAAGCTTAATCAATTTAACCAAAGGACTACCATCACTCTTAATAAAAGAAAGTAGATCATCCTTATTAGAGAAATGAGAAGTAAGAAAAATTTGTCGTACCCAACTTCAAATATGCAATGCGTTAGAACATTCAAAAAATAGATGTTGAATAGATTCCTCTTGCTTTTCACAAAGCGAACACATAGAACATATATGCAAACCCTTATTCTGAATATGTTGATCTGTAGGAAGTCGCCCATGAAAAATTTTCCAGAGTACTAGAGTTTTGGAAGGCGGAATAGATGAAGACCAAATGAATTTACCCCAACCACCTGGAACTCCTGGTTCCAAGAAAAAAGTCCTAGCCGATTTAAGAGTGAAACGACCAGACTCATTTAGAATCCAATTAGGAATATCCTGTTCCTCTCTAATCATGATATGATTAAAAAAAAGAGGCATTTGCTGTAAAGAGAAGGGAATATTCCAATCACAACCTGTCCAAAATTGAGAGACTGTATCCGGAATGCTAACACCATCAGATAACCCTGCAATATTTGCTAAAGAAGTAGTAGAGCACCATTTATCATTCCAGAAATTAATAAAAGAACCTGTACCAACAGTCCAATAAGTATGGTCAAGTATGGTAGAATAAAATTGCTTAATTCCAGGCCAGAGAGAGGAAGATCTATAATCCGTTCGAAATTCATATTTTGATTTAAGAACCCTGGCTTTCAAGAGTAAAGACCAAGGTTTGTCGCTATAAGCAAAGTTCCAAGCAAGCTTAAGAAGATATGCATTATTTTCATGATGAAGATTAATGATATTCAAGCCTCCATCCTCAAAAGGTGAACAAATTTTCCCCCAATTAACGGTAGCAATACCTTTTTTCAGAATATCACCAGTCCAAATAAAATTTCGACACCACTGCTCAACTTGCTTAATAAGTGAAACAGGCCACTTATACATATTAAAACTATAAGCTAGAGATCCAGTAATCACTGTATTGACCAGCTGAATTCGACCCATCATGCTAAGAGATTTACCTTTCCAAGATGCTAGCTTCAATTTAACTTTATCAGCCAAAGGTTGAAGAAACCGACACTTTGGAGCACCAACAAAGATAGGCACTCCTAAATAATGGAAAGGCAAACAACCATGACTACAGGAAAGAATATTTTGAATTTTGGTGACAAATCTTGGAGAATTATCCATGGTGAAGAAACTACTTTTAGAGTTATTAATATATTGACCAGAAAAGAACTCAAATTTCTAAGAGACTTAATATCCCCCCTACAAAAAATAAATATGTCATCAGCATACAAAATATGAGAGGGAGTGAGATAACCGTGCGGACTGGCCATATTTAAAATCTTCTTATCATTCACAAGCTTAGAGTGACCTCTACTAAGAACTTCCTCTGCAAGACAGAAAAGTAAAGGAGACAATGGATCACCTTGTCTTACCCCTCGACTGCAAGGAAAAAAACCCACCAAGCTACCACTTATTCTTATAGAAAGCATAGCTGAACGGAAAATTGTACTAATCAAACCGACAAATGAGGGGTGAAAACCAAAGCGTTTTAAAACTAATAATAAGAACTTCCAACTTAGAGTGTCAAAAGCTTTATGAATATCAACTTTGTAAGCCACATTACCTCCTCTAACCTTTTTAGAAAGCAGGTTAATAGCTTCAGAAGCAATACCAATGCAATCCTGAATCTGTCTACCCTGCACAAATCCATATTGATTAGGAGAAATGATTCTAGCAGCCACAAGTGCAAGCCTATTTACTTCACAAAATATATTCTTTGTCCATATAAATAGGACAACACTGGGTTTTACTCTTTAGAATTATTAATTTTTGCTTCTTTTCTGCATCATTTATTGAATGTGTAATATATGATATTTATTTTCGTATATCAAACCAATTTTATTTTTTTTACAAAGGTCAAAGGAAGAAATGGAAACATTTTTTTAAGATCACAATATATTATGATAGATAAATATTGGTTAATCATCTACCTTTGTTAACATTGAAGATCCTTTTTTATGATGATATCATATATTCTTTTTAATGTTTAAGATTTTATTTTAAAAATATTTAAAGTTCCTTCAATTTTTTTTGTACCTTTATGAATGATTTTTTTTTATGATATTTTAATTAGGTTGATTCAAACTTTGATATGAAGAATCTTCAACATGTTACTAATAATTTATCACCATTCAATTTATGGTTGTTTGTGAGTCTCACATGGTAAGTTTAAAGTTTTCTCATCGAAATGAAGGGAACTATTTAATTCTTTTTTAATTTTAATCCAATTTTAAGTGATTTAATATTTTATTGCTGATAAAAAAAAGTGATTTAATATTTATTATATTAAATTTCTTTTATTCTATATTTATGTGTCATTACATTTTTTCTTTATTATTGTGATTAAATATTCTCTCTTCATAGTAATTAAATTAAAAGTGTATTGAAAAAATAAATTATAAATTAAAAAATAATAAATAAAAAAGTAACTTTCTATATTGAAAACGAGAATATTTAAATAGAAAGAAGAAAGGTTATTTGAAACAACCACACACACCACACTCCAACTCGAACCCCACAGACACACATGTACAAAAGAAAATGAATATAATTAAGTATTTATTAAACACTTATAAATACAATCTTAGTCATTTAAGTCATTCATTGAATTAAATGTCTTTCATAAATATAAGTATTTATTAAACACTTAAAGATACACACTTTAAAATTAATCTCACCCATTTAAATCATTCATGAAATCAAATATCTTTCACAAATATACATTACAATCATACATCATAAAACACTTGACTTGACTTTTTACTTTTAGAAGACATATTTGTTGAATTAGACTCAGAGGTTTACACCTGTCGTACTACTTTCATTATATTGTCTCTCTACACAACTATATCAATAAGAACTAAGTCATCTCATACCATGTAAATCTATATAACCTGACATATTGGTTATTTTTAATACCATAGACTAAATTATAGGAGTCTCCATCGACTCTCACCATCTAATAATATTACATTTACAAAATATAAATATACTTTATTTGTTTGTCAAAGGCTATAAGAAAAAATATTTTAATATATTTCTAGAAGTATTATATTTATAATGGATATATATTATATTATAACTATCTAATTTTGATTGAATTTGGGACAAAACGCGACAAATTCAAGTCAAACGAATGAGTATTCAACTAGGAAAAAATCAAACAGTTTTACACACAAACGAACCTTCCTTTCAACCCTCGCAGTACTGAATAAAATATTTATTGCCAATCTTGTGGGACGAATCTGGGACTCAGATGTCAACCAAAACTCAATAAACACAATGACCAATGTCTGGTAAAAATTTCAGACCAAAATATCCAAGGAGTAAGGAGTAGTAAGTCCTAGACCGAGAGTGAACAAAACTGGTTTTCTGAAAACAAAACGTTCAGGCTTTTCTACCTCGTATCTTCTTTTTATGATTTGTTTTTGGATGTGCCTCCTTACTTGGGTGAAAACAACATATGAAAGTACTTGTGTGAATTTTTTCAGCGCAATACAGACTCGGAATTTTTTTTGCAGAAAGTAGGGCGAAATTTCACAAAAATTTCTAAAAAATTCACTCGAAATAGTTTTTTCCTGAAATTCCACGTAAGAATCTCGACTGAATTTGGGACAAAATGCGACAAATTTCAGGTAAAACAGATGAGTATTCACCTAGGAAGAAAACCAAACAGTTTCACACACAAACGAACCTTCCTTTCAGCCCTAACAATGATGAATAAAAAATTTATTACGAAACTTGTGAGACGAATCTGGGGCTCAAATCTTAGCCAAAACTCAATAGACACAATGACCAATGTCTGGTAAAAATTTTAGACCAAAATACCCAAGGAGTAAGGCGTAGTAAGTCCCAGACGGAGAGTGAACAAAACTGGTTTTCCGAAAACAAAACGTCCTGACTTTTCTACCCCGTATCTTCTTTTTGTGATTTGTTTATGGAAGTGCCTCCTTACCTAGGTACAAACAACATATGAAAGTACTTGTGTGAATTTTCTCAGCGCAATACAGACCCATTAAATATTTGCAGAAAATATGGCGAAATTTCACAAGTTTTCGTAGATGATAGCCTTGGTTTGCACAAAATTTATGAAAAATTCTCCCAAAATAGTTTTTTTTATGAAATTCCACGTAAGAATCTCGACTGAATTTGGGACAAAACACGACAAATTTCAGGTCAAACGAATGAGTATTCACCTAGGAAAAAACTCAAACAGTTTCACACACAAACAAACCTCCCTTTCAATCCTAGCAATGATGAATAGAAAATTTATTGCGAATCTTGCGGGATGAATATGAATCTCAAATCTTTACCAAAACTCAATAGACATAATCACCAATATCTGGTAATAAATTAAGACCCAAATACCCAAGAAGTAAGGCGTAGTAAGTCCCAGACCGAGAGTTAACAAAACTAGTTTTCTGAAAACAAAACGTCCTGGCTTTTCTTCCCCGTATCTTCTTTTTGTGATTTGTTTATGGACGTGCGTCCTTACCTGGGTGCAAAAAACATATGAAAGTACGTGTGTGATTTTTTTTCAGTGCAATACGTGTTAGAAAAGATGGCTTTAAACTAGAGGGGGGGTGAATTGTTTAAAGGGGTTTTCGCAAACTTTTCAAAGCTAGAATGAACTTATTTCAGAAACCAATTGATTCAGCAATTCAGTTAGCCAAAACAGCAAGCAAAACTGTAATATCAGGAAAAACAATCGGTTGTTTCTTCGAAACAATCGGTTGTTTATACCAGCAAACAACAAACAAACTGAAATAAAAGAGTTAGGGATAGAAAGATTGTACACAGATGTTTATACTGGTTCACTCCAACTAAAGCTACATCCAATCTTCTCAGAAACCCTGAGCATATCCACTAAGCAATCACCACTTGATCACTTACACCACAACCAAGAGAATGACCTTGAAAACCTCAAGACACACACTCTCCTTGGCCAACACTAAGATTGCTGATCTTGAACACCTTAAGAACACACAGCCAATCTCAACAACACACATAAACGAATTGTTCAGCAGTTTACAAAGATTACACTTGTTACAGATGGAAATCTGAAATCAATACAAGTAGAATCCCTATTCAGCACCTTGATCAATCTCTCAACTCTTTTGCAATCTCAGAATACTTTGAAAAACTCTTTTATGATAACTTTGTTTCAAGATTCTTAATATATCAAAAACTGTTTTTCAGAATATAGTTTGTTATCAAATCTTAACAAACTCTTAATTGCATTTAAAATAGATTGGTCAAAGCATTTAATGACTGGAGCGTATTCAGTTAAAACATTTAAAGCTCAGTCAAAGAAAACAGTTTTTCTGTTATGGTTTTAAAACAAACAATCGATTGTTTCCTCGAATCAATTGGTTGTTTTGTTACTTAACAAAATACACCATTCAAAAACAGTTTTCAAACTTTCTCAAAAACACCTAAGTGTAAACAATCGGTTGTTTCGACAAAACAATCGGTTCTTTCAACTTAGTTTGTAAAACATTTTGCTTTGTTAAAATTGAGATGCTTAGTGCTTTGAGATTTAATCTAAGTGTTGATTACAACATTGAACTACCCCAGAACAAGGCTAAAACCAGCACAGTAGCATTAAGTAAAGCAGAGGCTTCATCATCCTTCAAAGGATTTGGATTCTTCAAAACATTGAACACCACTAGGTTTAACAATACGGACTTAGAAAAAAATTGCAGAAGGTAGGGCGAAATTTCACAAGTTTTGGTAGAGGATAACCTTAGTTTGCACAATATTTATGAAAATTTCTCACGAAATAGTTTTTTCCTGAAATTCCACGTAAGAATATCGATTGAATTTTGAAACAAAATGCGACAAATTTCAAGTCAAACAGATGAGTATTCCCCTAGGAAAAAAATCAAACAGTTTCACACACAAACGAACCTTCCTTTCAGCCCTAGCAGTGATAAATATAAAATATATTACGAATCTTGTGGGAAGAATCCGGGGCTCAGATTTCAGCCAAAACTCAATAGACACAATGACCAAGGTTTGGTAAAAGACGACAAATTCCACATAAGAATTTGTGAGATTCTCCCGAAATAGTTTTTTTTATGAAATTCCACATAAGAATCTCAACTAAATTTGTGACAAAAGACGAAAAATTTCAGGTCAAAAGGATGAGTAATCACCCAGGAAAAAATCAAACAGTTTCACACACAAACGAACCTTCATTTCAACCCTGACAGTGATGAATAAAATTTTAATTGCGAATCTTGTGGGATGAATCTGGGGCTCAAATCTAAGCCAAAACTCAATAGACACAGTGGCGAATGTCTGGTAAAAATTTCAAACCAAAATACCCAAGGACTAAGGCGTAGTAAGTCCCAAACCGAGATTGAACAAAACTAGTTTTCCGAAAACAAAAGGTCCTGGCTTTTCTACCTCGTATCTTCTTTTTTTGATTTTTTTTATGGAAGTGCCTCCTTACCAGGGTGAAAAGAACATATGAAAGTGCTTGTGTGAATTTTTTTAGCGCAATACAGACCCAGAAAAAATTTGCATAAAGTAAGGCGAAATTTAACAAGTTTTGGTAGAGGATAGTTTTGGTTTGCACATAATTTATGAAAAATTCTCCCGAAATAGTTTTTCCTAAAATTCGATGTAAAAATATCGTCTAAATCAACACAGCGACAAACGTCTAGTAAAAATTTTTAGACCAGAACACCCAAGGAGTAAGGCGTAGTAAGTCCTAGACCGAGGGTGAAGAAAACTAGTTTTCTAAAAACAAAACGTCTTGGCTTTTCTTCCCCGTATCTTCTTTTTGAGATTTGTTTAAGCACGTGCCTCCTTACCTTGGTGCAAACAACATATGAAAATACTTGTGTGAATTTTTTCAGCGCAATATGAATGCAGAATAAAAATGGCAGAAAGTAGGGCGAAATTTCACAAGTTTTGGTAGAGCTCGGCTTGGTTTGCGCTAAAATTTCTGAAAACTTCTCCCGAAATAGTTTTTTCCTGAAACTCCACGTAAATATCTTCACTGAATTTTGGACAAAACACTACAAATTTCAGGTCAAACGGATGAGTATTCACCCACGAAAAAATCAAACAGTTTCACACAAAAACGAACCTTCCTTTCGGCCATGGCAGTGATTAAAAAAAAATTTATTGCCAATCTTGTGGCACGAATCTGGGGCTCAAATCTCAGCCAAAATTCAATAGACACAGTGACCAACGTCTGGTAAAAATTTCAGACCAAAACACTCGAGGAGTAAGGCGTGGTAAGTCCCAGATCGAGAGTGAACAAAACTGGTTTTCCGAAAACAAAACGTCCTGGCTTTTCTTCCCCGTATCTTCTTTTTATGATTCGTTTATGTACGTGCCTCCTTACCTGGTGCAAACAACATATGAAAGTACTTGTGTGAATTTTTTGAGCGCAATACGGACGCAAAATAAAAATTCCAGAAAGTAGGACAAAATTTCACAAGTTTTGGTGGAGGATAGCCTTGGTTTGCGCAAAAATTTCTGAAAAATTCTCTCGAAATAGTGTTTTCCTGAAATTCCACCTAAGAATCTCCACTGAATTCGGGACAAAATGAGACAAATTTCAGGTCAAACGGATGAGTATTCACCCACGAAAAAAATCAAACAGTTTCACACACAAACGAACCTTCCTTTCGTCCTGGCAGTTATCAATAAAATTTTATTCCCGAACTTGTGGGACGAATTTGGGACTCAATTCTCAGCCAAAATTCAATAGACACAGTGACGAATGTCTGGAAAAAATTTCAGACCCAAAGACCCGAGGAGTAAGGCGTGGTAACTCCCAGACCGAGCGTGAACAAAACTGCTTTTCCAAAAACAAAACGTCCTGGCTTTTCATCCCTGTATCTTCATTTTATGATTCGTTTATGGACCTGCCTCCTTACCTAGGTGCAAAAATATATAAAAGTACCTGTATGAATTTTTCCAGCGCAATATGGACGCAAAATAAAAATTGCATAAAGTAGGGCGAAATTTCACAAGTTTTGGTAGAGGATAGCCTTGGTTTGCGCAAAAAATTCTGAAAAATTCTCCCGAAATTATTTTTTCTTGAAATTGCAAGTAAGAATCTCCACTGTTTGGGACAAAACGCAATAAATTTCAGGTCAAACGGATGAGTATTCACCCACGAAAAAAATCAAACAGTTTCACACACAAACGAACCTTCTTTTCGGCCCTGGTAGTGATAAATAAAAAATTTATTGCCAATCTTGTGGGACAAATTTGGGGCTTAAATATCAGCCAAAACTCCATACACACAATGACGAATGTCTAGTAAACATTTCGGACCAAAACACCAGAGGAGTAAGTCGTGGTAAATCTCAGATCGAGAGTGAACAAAACTGGTTTTCCTAAAACAAAACTTCCTGGCTTTTCATCCCCGTATCTTCATTTTGTGATTCGTTTGTGGACGTGCCTCCTTACCTAGGTGCAAACAACATATGAAAGTACTGGTGTGAATTTTTCTAGCGAAATACAGACGCAGAATAAAAATTGCAGAAAGTAGGCTAAAATTTCACAAGTTTTGGTAGAGGATAGCCTTGGTTTGCGCGAAAATTTCTGAAAAATTCTACTGAAATAGTTTTTTCTTGAAATTCCACGTAAGAATCTCCACTGAATTCGGGACAAAACGACACAAATTTCAGGTCAAACAGATGAGTATTCACCCACGAAAAAATTCAAACTGTTTCACACACAAACGAACCTTCCTTTCGGCCCTGGCAAGGATAAATAAAAGATTTATTGGAAATCTTATGGGACGAATCCTGGGATCAAATCTCAGCCAAGACTCAATAGACACAGTGACGAACTTCTGGTAAAAATTCCATACCAAAACACCCGAGGAGTAAGGCGTGGTAAGTCCCAGACCAAGAGTGAACAAAACTAGATTTCCTAAAACAAAACTTCCTTGCTTTTCTTCCCCGTATCTTCTTTTTGTGATTCGTTTATGGACGTGCCTCCTTACCTGGGTGCAAACAACATATGAAAGTACTTGTGTAACTTTTTTGAGCATAATACGTACTTAGAATAAAAATTGCAGAAAGTAGGGCGAATTTTCAGAAGTTTTGGAGATGGTTTGCGCGAAAATTTCTGAAAAATTCTCCCAAAATAGTTTTTACCTGAAATTCCACGTAAGAATCTCCACTGAATTCGGGACAAAACGTGTCAAATTTCAGGTTAAACAGATGAGTATTCACCCATGAAAAAAATCAAACAGTTTCACAAACAAACGAACCTTACTTTCGCCCTGGTAGTGATCACTAAAAAATTTATTGCCGAACTTCTGGGACGAAGCTGGGGCTCAAATCTAAGCCGAAACTCAATAGACACAGTGACGAACGTTTGGTAAAAATTTCAGACCAAAACCCGGAGAAGTAAGGCGTGGTAAGTCCCAGATCGAGAGTGAAGAAAACTAGTTTTCCTAAAACAAAACATCCTGACTTTTCTTCCCCGTATCTTCTTTTTGTGATTCGTTTATGGAAGTGCCTCCTTACCTGGGTGCAAACAACATATGAAAGTTCTTGTGTGGATTTTTTTAGCGCAATACGGACGCAGAGTAAAAATTGCGGAAAGTAGGGCGACATTTCACAAGTTTTAGTAGAGGATAACCTTAGTTTGCACGAAAATTTATGAAAAAATTTCCCGAAATAGTTTTTCCTAAAATTCCACGAAAGAATCTCCACTGAATTCTGGACAAAACACAATAATTCTCAGGTCAAACGGATGAGTATTCACCACCAAAAAAATTAAATAGATTCACACACAAACGAACCTTCATTTCATCCCAGTGATAAATAAAAAGATGATTTCCAATCTTATGGGATGAATCTGGGGCTCAAATATCAGCCGAAACTCAATAGACATGGTGATGAACGTTTGGTAAAAATTTCAGACCAACACACCCGAGGAGTAAGGTGTAGTAAGTCCCAGACCGAGAGTGAACAAAACTGGTTTTCCGAAAACAAAACGTCCTGGCTTTTTTTCCCCGTATTTCTTTTTTGTGATTCGTTTATGGACGTGTCTCCTTACCTGGGTGAAAACAACATATGAAAGTACTTGTGTGAATTTTTTCAGCACAATACGAACGCAGAGTAAAAATTGCAGAAATTAGGGCTAAATTCCACAAGTTTTGGTAGAGGATAGCCTTGGTTTGCGCGAAAATTTATGAAAAATTCTCCTGAAATAGTTTTTTCCTGAAGTTCCACAAAAGAATCTCCACTGAATTCAGTACAAAACGGGACAAATTTCAGGTCAACCGGATGAGTATTCACCCACGAAAAAAATCAAACAGTTTCACACACAGACGAACCTTCCTTTAAGTCGTGGCAGTGATCAATAAAAAATTTATTACCAATCTTGTGGGATGAATCTGGGGATCAAATCTCAGTCAAAACTCAATAGAAGTGATGAACGTCTTGTAAATGTTTCAGACCAAAACACCCGAGGAGTATAACTTAGTAAGTCCCACACCGAGAGTGAACAAAACTGGTTATCCGAAAACAAAACGTCTTGAATTTTCTTCCCCGTATCTTCTTTTTGTGATTCGTTTATGGATGTGCCTCCTTACCTGGGTGCAGACAACATATGAGAGTACTTGTGTAAATATTTTCAGCACAATACAAACGCAGAGTAAAAACTGCAAAAAGTTTTTGTAGAGGATAGCCTTGGTTTGCGCAAAAAATTATGAAAAATTCCCCCAAAATAGTTTTTTCCTAGAGTTCCACGTAAGAATCTCCACTGAATTCGGGACAAAACGCGACAAATTTCAAGTCAAACGGATGAGTATTCACCCACGAAATAAATCAAACAGTTTCACACACAAACGAACCTTTCTTTCAGACCTGGCAGTGATCAATAAAAAATTTATTTCCAATCTTGTGGGACGAATGTGTTGCTCAAATCGGAGCCAAAACTCAATAGACACAGTGACGAACGTCTGGTAAAAATTTTAGACCAAAGCACCCGAGGAGTAAGGCGTAGTAAGTCCCAGACCGAAAGTGAACAAAACTGGCTTTCCGAAAACAAAACGTCCTGGCTTTTCTTCCGTGTATCTTCTTTTTGTGATTTTTTTATGGAAGTGCCTCCTTACCTGGGTGCAAACAAGATATGAAACTACTTGTGGTAATTTTTTCTGCGCAATATGGACGCAGAGTAAAAATTGCAAAAAGTAGGGCCAAATTCCATAAGTTTTGATAGAGAATAGTCTTGGTTTACGCAAAAATTTATGAAAAATTCACCCAAAGTACTTTTTTCCTTAAGTTCCACGAAAGAATCTCTACTGAATTTGGGACAAAGCGCGACAAATTTCAAGTCAACCAGATTAGTATTCACCCACGAAAAAAAATCAAACAGATTCACACACAAACGAACCTTCCTTTCAGCCATTGCAGTGATCAATAAAAAATTTATTCCCAATCTTGTGGGATGAATCTGGGGCTTAAATCTCAGCCAAAACTCAATAGACACATTGACGAATGTCTGGTGAAAATTTCAGACTAAAACCATTAAGGAGTAAGGTGTAGTAAGTCTCACACCGAGAGTGAACAAAAATGGTTTTTCCGAAAACAAAATGTTCTGGCTTTTCTTCCCCGTATCTTCTTTTTCTTATTCGTTTATGGACGTGCCTCCTTACCTGGGTGCAAACAACATATGAAAGTACCTGCGTAAATTTTCTCAGCGCAAAACGAATCCTGAAAAAAAATTACAAAAAGTAAGGCAGAATTTCACAAGTTTTGGTAATGGATAGTCTTGGTTTGCACAAACTTTCTGAAAAACTCTTCTGAAATAGTTGTTAGAATATATGGTCTTAAACAAGAGGGGGGGTGAATTGTTTTTGAAATATTTTAGTAAATTTTTAAGCTTAGAATGAAAACTCTTCAAAAGAACCTTGATTAAGGATTCAGTTTTTCAAATCAAAACAGCAAAAGCACAAAGCTAGAAAAACAATTGGTTGTTTTAGCGAAACAATTGGTTGTTTATACCAGTTTCAAAATATCAAAACTGAATTTAAAGAGTTAGAGATAGAGAGATTGTACACAGTTGTTTATACTGGTTCACTCCAAACTAGAGCTACATCCAGTCTTCTCAGAAACCCTGAGGATATCCACTAAGCAATCACCACTTGATCACTTACACCACAACCAAGAGAATGACCTTGAACACCTCAAGAAACACACTCTCCTTGGCCAACACTGAGATTGCTGATCTTGAACACCTCAAGAACACACAACCAATCTCAGCAAACACAGAAAACGAATTGTTCAACAGATTACAAAGATTACACTTGTTACAGATGAATATCTGAAATCAATACAAGTAGAATCCTATTCCAACACCTTGATCAATCACACAAACTTAGCAATCTCAGCACTTTGAAAAACTCTCTTAGAAAAACTTTGTCAAAAGATTCTTAATTCTTAATTTTGTTTTTCTGAATATATTCAAAGATATAGTTTGTTATCAAATCTTAACAAACTCTTAAATTGCATTACAAGATTAGTCAAAGCATTTAATGACTGGAGCGTATGCAGTTTAAGAATTTAAAGCTCAGTCAAAGAAAACAGTTTTTCTGTTATGGTCCCAAAACAAACAATCGGTTGTTTCCTCGAATCAATCGGTTGTTTTGGTACTTAACAGTTTCAACTATTTGAAAACAGTTTTCAATCTTTCTCAAAACACCTAAGTATAAACAATCGGTTGTTTCAACTTAGTTTGAAAAACATTTTACTTTTATAAAGATTGAGATGCTAATTGCTTGAGATTTAATACAAGGGTGGATTACAACATATAAACTACCCCAGAACAAAGCTTAAACAAGCACAACAACATCAAGCAAAGCAGAGGCTTCAACATCCTTCAAAGGATTTGGATTCTTCAAAACATTGACCATCACAAGGTTCAACAATAGTTTTTTCCTAAAATCCCATATAAGAATATCGACTGAATTTGGCACAAAACGCGACAAATTTTAGGTCAATCGAATGAGTATTCACCTATGAAAGAAATCAAACAATTTCACACACAAATGAACCTTCCTTTCAACCCTGTCAGTGATGAATAAAAAACTTATTACGAATCTTTTGGGACGAATATGGGGCTCAAATCTTAGCCAAAACTCAATAAACACAGTGACAAATGTCTGGTACAAATTTCAAACCAAAATACCTATGGAGTAAAGCGTAGTAAGTCCTAGACAGAGAGTGAACAAAACTGGTTTTCCGAAAACAAAACGTCCTGGTTGTTCTACCTCATATCTTCTTTTTGTGATTTGTGTATGGAAGTGCCTCCTTACCTGGGTGCAAACAACATATGAAAGTACTTGTTTGAATTATTTAGCGCAATACGGACCTAGAAAAAATTGCAAAAAGTACGGCGGAATTTCACAAGTTTTGGTAGAGGATTGCCTTGGTTTGCACAAAATTTCTGGAAAATTCTCCCAAAATTGTTTTTTCCTAAAATTCAATGTATGTATTTCGACTGGATTTGGGACAAAACTCGACAAAGTTCAGGTCAAACAGATGAGCATTCGCCTAGGAAATAAATCAAACAGTTTCACACACAAAGGAACCTTCCTTTCGGTCCTGCCAATGATGAATAAAAAATTTATTACGAATTTTCTGGAACGAATCTTGGGCTCAAATCTTATCCACAACTCAATAGACACAGTGACAAATGTCTGGTAAAAATGTCACACAAAAATACCCTAGGAGTAAGGCAAAGTAAGTCTGAGACCGAGAATGAACAAAATTGGTTTTCCGAAAACAAAACGTCCTGGCTTTTCTACCCTGTATCTTCTTTTTGTGATTTGTTTATGGACGTGCCTCCTTACTGTTGAATCAAGTGTGTTCAAGCTTTGAAGAATCTAAACCCTTTGAAGTTTGATGGAAGGCTGGTTGTGCTTGTTGTTGCAGAGGTGTTTTAGAATGGGATCTGGGGTAGATTTTCTATGTAAATCCACTCTTGATTGAAACCAAAGATTAAGCATTCTTAAACCTTTTAATTGAAAGTGTTTTTCAAACTAAGTGAAAAACAACCTGTTGTTTTGTCGAAACAACAGTTTTTAGAAAGGTTGAAAACTGTTTTTCATGGTTGACTTGTTGTCAAACCAAAACAACCGATTGATTCGTGTATTCAACCGATTGTTTGTTTTGGGACCATAACAGAAAACTGTTTTGTACTTTGACTGAGCATTAAATGATTTTATAACTGATTACGCTCCAGTTTTAAATGCTTTGACTAGTCTTTGAAAGCAATAAATAGTTTGTTATGTTTATGTAACAAACAAGAACTGAGATTTAATCAAAGAAAAACATATTTGAGTTTTTCACTGATTTTGCTTTTGAAGAGTTGAAGTTTGCTTTGAGATTGTTTGGATCAAGAGAGTGTGGAATAGGATTTTCATCTTGTATTGATTTCAGATTTTTCTGTAACAAGTGTAATCCTTTTGTACATTGAAGAAACTCTGTGTGTAAAGCTGAGAAGTGCTGTGTGTTCTTGAGGTTGTCAAGATCAGCATTCTTAGTGGTGTTTGTGCTGAGCCAAAGGAAGTGTGTGTCTTGAGGGGATCAATGTCACTTTTGTGGTGGTGTTGTAAGTAATCTAGGGTTGATTGCTTAGTGGATTCCCTAGTGGTTTCTGGGAAGACTGGATGTAGCTCTTGGTTAAGAGTGAACCAGTATAAACCTGTGTGTTCAATCTCTCTATCCGTTGAACTCTTTAAATTTAGTTTATATTTGTGAACTGGTTTAAACAACCGATTGTTTCTTTGAAACAACCGATTGTTTTTCTGGTGTTGTGTAAATTGCTTTGTGTTTTTGGCAAACTGAATTTTGAATCAAGTTTTCTCGAAAGAAATTCATTCCAGACTTAAAAGTTTGCGAAAACCCTCTTTAAACCATTCACCCCCCTAGTTTAAAGCCATACATTCTTACAATTGGCATCAAGAGCTTGGTACTTGAAAGATAATCAAGTTTTATCCGAAAATCCTTTTCTATGTCTGGAAAACTATCTTTTGAGGAAGGTGCTTCAATCCACAAACCACCTTTATTCTGTGGTTTGAATTATAAGTATTGGGAGGCTAGAATGAAAATCTTTGTTGAATCCATTGATCAAGGAATTTGGGATTCAATCGAAAATGACCCTTTCATTCCAAAGCTTAAAAAGAATGGATCTTTTATTGCAAAACCTTGGTCCCAATGGACCAATGAAGAATGTAAGATGGCCAAGCTTGATTGTACTGCTTAAAACATAATAGCTTCTGCACTAGATACTAATGAGTTTTTCAGGATATCAAAATGCAAATCTGCTAAAGAGATGTGGGACACACTCAAAGCTACTCATGGGAACATCAATGAATCAAAGGAAGTAAGGTCAAGAAGTCAAGCACGAAGGAAAAGGAGGCAAAACAGAAAAAGCCTCAACCTCTGCTTCATGGCCAAAAAGGAAGATGACTCAAGTAGTGTAAGTTCTTCTAACTCCTCAAACTCTGTAAATTACAGTCAATTGCTTCAAGCTTTTCAAGAAACACATGAAGAAGCTAACCGGTTGGCCCTCTTGAACAACCGGTTAAAGGGAATGAATAGCTGGCTTGAAAACAGAGTCAAAACACTGGAAGAGGAATTGGAAAATCCAAAAACAGATTTTGAAAACCATGAAATAGTTTACAAAAACTCCTCTTGCAAGTGTGATACTCTTATTTGTGAAAATTGCGAAAATCTTGAAAAGAAAGTTCATTATCTTGTTAAAACTGTGGATAAGCTTTCTAAAGGTCAATCCAACTTTGAGAATGTCTTGGCATCTCAAAACTGTGTTTTTGGAAAAGCTAGATTGGGTTTTAACCCACAGAACAAGCAAGATAGATTTTCAAAATCATTTTCGAAACTGCCAGAAAAACAACCGATTGATCTGTCGAAACAACCGCTTGTTACATGCTTCTACTGCATGAAAAGAGGCCATTCTGTTAGATTCTGTAAAATCAGAAATTATGTTGTTCCTAGGGGCTTTATGAAGTGGATTCCCAAGTGTAGTAAAGGTTCAAATGATAAATGTAAACCAAATGGACCCACATTCATAAGGGGACCAAATCTTTGTACTTGAAAATCTTCTTTGTAGGAAACCTTAGAGGAGAGCATGCAATAATGGTACCTAGACAGTGGGTGCTCCAAGCACATGACTGGCGACAAATCAAAGTTTCTAAGCATCTCCTTTAAGCAAGAAGGGCACGTTACCTATGGGGACAACAACAAGGGGAGGATTCTTGGGAGAGGATCCATAGGAGACAAAGATATCTTGGTCATTAATGGTGTTCTCTATGTAGAAGGATTAAAGCACAATCTGCTAAGCATTAGTCAATTGTGTGACAAAGGATATCAGGTTATCTTCAAAACAAACTCTTGTGAAATTTGTCTTCCCAACACAAAAGAGGTAATGTTGATTGGTAAGAGAAGCAATAATGTTTATCTTCTAGATATCTCTTCAACTTGTTCAATTGGTTGTCTTCTATCCAAGCATGATGAGTCTTGGCTTTGGCATAGAAGAATTGCTCACATTCACATGAATCACTTGAACAAGTTGATTTCTAAAGATCTTGTGATTGGGGTGCCAAAGCTCAAGTTTGAGAAGGACCATATTTGTGAAGCTTGCCAAAAGGGGAAACAAGTGAAAAACTCTTTTAAAATAAAAAATGTTGTTTCTTCTTTAAAACCTCTTGAGCTACTTCACATGGATCTTTTTGGACCTTCAAGAACCATGAGCCTTAGTGGAAACTATTAGGCTCTTGTTATTGTGGGTGATTTTTCTAAGTCCACTTGGACTCTCTTCTTGGAATCAAAAAGTGATGCCTTCTCTGCATTCAAGAAGCTTGCTAGAAGATTGCAAAATACAAAGAACAACAACATAGGCTCAATAAGAAGTGATCATGGAGGTGAATTCCAAAATGAAAAGTTCAGCAAGTTCTATGAAAAGATGGGAATTCTGCATAATTTTTTAGCTCCAAGAACTCCACAACAGAATGGTGTGGTGGAAAGGAAGAACAAGTCCCTTAAAGAACTAGCTAGAACAATGCTAAGTGAATCTTCTCTTCCTAAGTATTTTTGGGCTGATGCAGTTAGCACCTCTTGTTATGTGATGAATAGAGTGCTAATTAGGCCAATTCTGAAGAATACTCCTTATGAACACTTCAATGGAAGGAAGCCAAACATCAATCACCTCAGAGTTTTCGATTGCAGTTGTTTTGTTCTCAACAATGGAAAGGAAAACCTAGGGAAGTTTGATGAAAAAGCTAATCATGGTATCTTCATAGGTTATTCTCTAACTAGTCATGCATACAAAATCTACAACAAGAGGCTAATGACTGTAGAAGAGTTTGTTCATGTTGTCTTCGATGAAGTGGATCACAAAAGCATTCAAATCTCGAAGAACAATGCTGAAGAGGATGAGCAGAACATCAGTTTGGAGAAGCTGGACATTTGTGCAGAAAAACAACCGGTTGATTCCTCGAAACAACCGGTTGATTCCTCAAAACAACCGATTGAAATTCTGCAGCAGAGTGAGTTGCCCAAAGAATGGAGGATTCCTAGAGATCTGTCAGTGGAGAACATCATTGGGCAGATAAAGGAAGGTGTCTCAACACGTAGCTCCATCTCAAACTTCTGCAGGCACACTGCTTTTGTCTCTCAAATTGAACCAAAGTCAATTGATGAAGCTATAAAGGATGAAAAGTGGGTTGAAGCTATGCATGAAGAGCTGAATCAGTTTGCAAGGAATGAGGTATGGTTTCTTGTCCCTAAAACAGCTGAGATGAACATCATTGGTTTGAAGTGGGTGTTCAAAAACAAACTGGATGAGGACACTACACCATTTTTTACTTTAGGCAACGCTGACATATCAACGGGTAGAAAAGTGTTGCCTAAAGTGAGTATAAGCAACACTTTTTTATTGTTGCCCACTTAGTAAGATTTATTTACCTTTATCTCAAAGTATTTAGAAAAAGTGTTGCCTATTTATTTTAAGCAACATTTTATAAAATGTGGACCAGATTGTGAGTACTTCAAAGAATGCTTTTAAAATTGTAGACATGTTAAATAGTATTTTAGGCAACATTTTTTAAAATGTGGTGTTTAACTAATATTTTAGATAACATTTTTAAAGTAATTAAATAACATATAGGCTTAGTTTTTAAATTGTGATAATTAAGTTTTTAAATTGTAATGATTAAATTGTGATTAATTAAGTTTTTAAATTGTGATAATTAAGTTTTTAAATTGTGATTAATTAAGTTTTTAAATTGTGATAATTAAGTTTTTAAATTGTGATAATTAAGATTCAGCTTCGTCACGAACTTACCTTGTTATTGAGTTGGCATTGAGTGGTCGTCATTGAGCTGGCATTGAGTGAGTGAACCTTGTGCCATCACGAACGAAGACTCTAAGTCGAAGCCGAAACCTTGTGCCAACAGAAACCCTAAGCTGTTCGCTACGAAGCAGGAGTGGCATTGTGCGAGTAGTAATGTAAGCTGTTCGTTCTTCAAATTCAACCACAATGACGTTGTCGGAGGCAAAATGATGTGAAGAGACAGGTTTAAGTTTTCTTCCTTCCATTTTCGCATCTGTTCGTTCTTCATTGTGCTCTGTTTTGCTTCTCTGTTGAATTTCTTGCATTTTAGGTTCTCTGTTGGATTTCCTGCATTTTAGGTTATCTGTTGGATATTTTCTGTATTGTTGGTTCTCTGTTGGATTTCCTGGCTTTTAGGTTCTCTGGTGGATTTCCTGCATTTAGGTTCTCTGTTGAATTTTCTGCATTTTCTGCATTTTAGGTTCTCTGTTGGATTTCCTAGTTTTAATTTTAGGTTCAGCACATTGCTTTCTTCTTTTACCATTTCTTGAATCTTTAGTTTGGCAATTTCACAATTTGACTAATAAAATCCTTGTTTCAAAATTCCATAAATTCCTATATTGTTACAGTTAAGTGAAGGATTCTTGGACTATAGTTAAGGAAAAGAACTTTTAGTTTATGACTTACTAAAGCATTTGTATCAAACTAAAAGGACACAGACAACCTAAGTGGCTTATAATATTGCAGAATAGTTTCCCAGTAACATCATTCAGTTTGGTTAAAGTCCAACTAGTAGCTCAGCTTCTCTGTTTTTAAAATGGAGACTAGTCAACTTGATTAGTGCATAAATCAACAAGAAAAGGAACAAGATGGATTTTAGGAAAATTACAAGAAACATGATGAGAAACAATAACCTCTGCACTCAAAATAATTCTTTGTTTTCTTTCTTTAGTATTTCATGGACTCAGATTTTAGGATTTATTTACTTTTTCGAGTGTATTTCTTTTTAATTATAATTGTAGCTTGGACTTGTTAATTGGACCTCAATTGAACACATTCAATCAAGGTGAATAGTATAAGCTAATCAATTGTGAATATTCAAATTTATCAGAATTTAATCAGTTGGTTGGTATTTGTTATTTTGCAATTGGTGCTGCAAAGGTATAAACTTAGTAGAAATGCATAAGAGGAAAATTTACATGCCCATTATATTCTGTGGACTTAGTAGAAATTTCCTTTTTTCCCAATCAATTGTTTAAAGATTAATCTATACTTACTATTGTATCTGCTTTTCATACCAAAACAATTATGGATGATGTGCATCAAGTATTGTGTTTTTTAAAGGCAAAGAGACAATAAGATCACTAAAATTGATAATCATACAGTGTTGTAGCTAAGTTGTAATTTCTTAGTAGCAGAGAAACTGTATCAACTTTCTTGTTATTAAAAATGAGAGAGAATGAAAAAACAAGAGCACTGTATGAGCATGCCCATAAATAAGGTAGTAGTCATTTTGCAGCTTATGAAAAATCCATCTATTCCTAGCACTTTTGTCTGTTGAATGTTATCATATTGTAATGTGAAAACTCAGATACCCAATAATTTTGAATTTTGAATTCCTTAACAAGTAGACATATATATTAAGTATTATAATAGTTTTTTATAAGAGAATTAAGAACCATAATTAAGTATTATGATAGTTTTTTTTTTATAATTTTGATTAGGAGAATTTATTGTATCTAATTATTGGAATTATCAACGTAAATGACAACACATATATTAGTTCCAACATAAATGAAAGATTCTTGCATATATTAGTCTAATAATAGTTTTTTATATTGATTGATGAGCATTAGGAAGGCATTAATTTGGAATCAAATTTTTGAACACCCATCATAATCTCCAAATCAAAGACTAATGTAACTAGCTCAATTCACATTCTACTATGCTAATTTCAGCCTTTCATTTTGCATATAATATCTTATACTCTTCTATAATCTCTCCCATCCCATTAATAATTTATTGTTTATTATGTGATTGTTGTTCCATATATTCTGTCTAATAAATTCCTATTCATCCCATTTTATTTTTTATAGATTATAATTTTTAAGTTTAGTAAGTCTACTCTTATCTTCAACAATCGTAGCTATTGTTATTTTATTTTTACTTCAATAGATTATAATTTTTAAGTCTAGTAAGATTACTTTTAATTTTTACTTCAATAATTATATATATGTATATTTTTAATCCCATAAACTACGTACTAAAATATTGTACTACTCCTAAAAGGATAAAATTTATTTTAATGTTATTTTAATAAAAATAAATTTTATTTATAGTTTACACGTGTGAAAGGCTGGACCACTTCCCTTTATAAAAGGAAGATAGAGGGAAGAAGAATACCCTCCAGGTTTATCTTTTATTTTCTATATTTAATATGCCCTTTTTATTCTGATGGATTTTATTTTCTATATTTAATATCCCTTTTTATTTCTTCCCTTTTAGGTGAATTTGGCTGATGAACTGAAGTTGTATGAAGATTTATTTGATAGCACCGAAGTTTCAAACCTTATTTCATAGGTGAATGATATAAGAATTTTTGGAAAAAAGTGACACTTACAAGGTAAATTACTTGATTGTTACTATTTCCTTGTTTCCTTTTTTAATAGGACTTTATTGATAGCAAATAGTTGTGACAATTTGCACAATAGGTCCTTTGTCCATATTCTTGAAGTTGGAAGTTTCAGTAAGAAAATGTGATTGACTTGTATATATTTTGTCTTTGGCTCATTTAAATAGTTGAATAGTCTATTGTTATCAATATTCTAGCTCAAAGTGTCTGGTTGGACTTAACAATATTTAAGTTTAAGTTATTGTATTTTAATATTTTTTAGTAAGTATCATTTTAATTAGGATTCAAAATATGAGATGATTGGAAATCACTTTTACGTTACGAAATAGACATATATATATATATATAAAGTATTAAAATAGGTTTTATATAAGAGAATTAAGAATTATAATTTTAAATTGCAGATTTATCTCCTATGTGTCCTATGTGTCAGCTGCATATTTTGTAATTACAATCCCAATTTATACAATATTTCTTGCATATAATTTGTGTACATTATTAATAGTTAATTCTTAGGCAACTAATTAGAAGAATTCCTTGCATATAATTTGTTTATATTTTACATTAAAGGTGATGGAGAAAGAGTGGGCAAAATTTCCAAGGTTTAGCAGAGAATATATAGATGGTCTTGAGTCATTTTTAGATTTTGCTTACACTAGAGGAAGACCTCAAGGACGTGAGATTTTATGTCCATGCGCTGATTGTAGAAACTGTGTTTGGGCAAGAAGACATGTGGTTTATGATCATTTAATAGCCACGGGCTTTCTAAAAGGATATAAGGTTTGGATTCACCATGGAGAAGAAATATCTTCGACTACAAAAAGTGATGATGACATGATAGATAATGAAGATTCACAAGATGATATTTATGGCTTATTGTATAACACACATAGAAATGTGGTAGAAGCAAAAGGAGGCAAAGAGGGTCCTAATGATGAAGCTAGAAAGTTCTACCATTTGATTAATGATGCAAATCAAGAACTCTACCCTGGGAGTAAAAACTTCTCCACTTTATCTTTCATCATTCGACTGTATTTATTGAAATGTCTTCATGGTTGGAGCAATTCTTCATTCACTGATCTCCTACAATTACTAAAAGAGGTTATGCCTAGTTTGAATATTCCTGATTCTTTTAACAAAACAAAGACTATGATTGGTGATCTAGGCCTTGATTATAAAAAGATTCATGCGTGTCCGAAAGATTGTATGTTATTTTGGCAAGAGAATGAGGGTCTAGATGTTTGCAGTATATGTAAATCTTCACGATGGAAGGAATTTCCAAATGCCAATTCTGAGGTTGAACAACCAAAATATGAGCATAAAGTTCCTGCCAAAGTATTGCGACACTTTCCATTGATTCCTAGACTTCAAAGACTATTTATGTGTTCAAAGACTGCTGAGTCCATGAGATGGCATGAAGAAGAACGATCGAAGGATGGGAAAATGAGACACCCCGCTGATGGTGAAGCTTGGAAGAACTTTGATAGTCTTCATGAAGATTTTTCTACTGATTCGCGCAATGTAAGACTTGGTCTGGCTAGTGATGGCTTTAATCCATTTAGGACCATGAGCATATCACATAGCACGTGGCCTGTGATGATGGTGGTGTACAACTTTCCACCTTGGTTGTGCATGAAACCTGAATATACAATGTTATCATTGTTGATTCCGGGACCACAATCACCAGGAAATGATATTGATGTGTACCTTCAACCGTTGATTCAGGAGTTAAAAGATTTATGGGAGTTTGGAGTAGAAACATATGATGCTTCAGAAAATGAAACATTTTTATTGCGTGCCGCTCTTCTATGGACTATCAGTGACTACCCTGGGTATGCGATGTTGTCAGGTTGGAGCACCAAAGGAAGATTAGCTTGTGCATATTGTAATTATGACACTAAATCATCCTACTTGAAACATAGCCATAAAATGTGCTATATGAACCATCGTGTCTTTTTACCAATGAGCCATCCTTGGAGATCTAATAAGAAGTCTTTTAATGGAAAAAAAGAATTTGGATCTACACCACACATGTTAGAAGGGCCAGAAATCGTAGAAATGTTAAAAGATTTCATCAATGAATTCGGAAAGAATGCAAAAAAGACAATAGATGGTCCATGGAAAAAGAGATCAATCTTTTTTGAGTTGCCTTATTGGGCAACAAATAAATTACGTCACAATTTGGACGTCATGCATATTGAGAAAAACATATGTGATAGTATTTTGGGCACTCTTTTGGATATTCAAGGGAAGACAAAAGATCATGTTAATGCTCGTTATGATTTGCAAAATATGGGAATAAGAAAGGATCTTCATCCAAGGGAGATTGATAAAGGCCGAGTACAATTTTCAGCAGCCTGTTTTTCAATGAATGCTAATGAGAAATCTATCTTTTGTGGTGTTTTTAAGGCTGCCAAATTACCAGATGGAAGTGCATCAAATATTTCAAAGTGTGTGCATGTTAATAACAAGAAAATATCTGTAATTTTGAGAGATTTCCTAACTCTAATTAGTTGTAATGATTACAACTTCTACTATTTTGGTATACCATGGAAAATACAACTTGCACATTTGAAATATTTTGGTATACAATGAAATTACATTTTAAAGTAGTTTGAAAATGTTTCATATTGCGTCATTTTATAAATTACATGCTACTCTACCATATCTTATGCACAATCAACCATTGTATGTCTCTATGGAGGAATTTTTGTGAATTATATCACTTGTTCAGACTAAATGTTTTTACGTATTTCTGGTTTCTCGAATGTGAGTATATGTGTAGATGTGAAAGACGAAACAGTTATATAGAATTCTGGAGGTTATTTCAGAAGGAGAGGATAATGTGTAGGTGTGCTTTTAACTAGTTATGTTTGTGGTGTAGTTTTAGCCTAATGATACTGAAGATAGAAGAAAGCACCCTATAAAGTCTTCCCATCCAATCCTTATTTATAGAACAGAACGCGTATTTTGACTATCATGTCAAGGAGTGATTTAATATTTTTTCTTGCAGTAAAAAGTTCTGTGTTTGAGTAAACAAATTTATGTGAGTTTATTCATGTAGAGGTTGGACGCATTGGCATAGGCATCTGTTATGACATTCGGTTTCCAGAACTAGCAATGGTATATGCTGCTAGAGGTTTGTCTTTTCCGTATTTAATATATTTGGAAACAATTAATCTCTCTCTAGTTTTGATTGGTTGCCTATGATTTGATTTCTCCAAATTGTTTTTATCTATGCCTCCTAAGTGTCATGCTATTAGCATCATATAGTACCAATTTTGATATTTTTGGGGATGGATAGGAGAGATTGGTTCACATGCATTAGGCAACACTACAGGTGTATTTCTTATTTCAAGGATATACTAAAAGAAATTTCAAATCCATAGTTCTTGGTATGGAATTTCATTCCCTTTATTATGTTATCTGTCAATTTTTCCTTTTTTTTTATACACTTTCAAGGATCAATTGAGATTAATTGTCAAGTTGTGTTGATTTGATAACAGATGAACAAAACTATTGTTATTATTTTCTTGTTCTAAGATTTGGCAAACTTACAGTATCAGTTAGCTTTTGACTTCAGGTGCTCACTTACTCTGCTATCCCAAGGCATTTAACATGATAACTGGACCATTACATTGGGAGTTATTACAGAGGGCAAGGTAATGGATACAACAAAGTGAAACATTTAGCAACCTGGAACACTTGTTTTAGTTGTGTTTCAGTTAAAATTTATAACCCTACCTAGTCTTGTAAGTTTCCCTTAATTTGTTCGTGTCCCCTAATATATTTTTATCTGTAAACATGACAATATTTTAAATTAATACCTTTTGATTTTTATTCATTTTTAGTCGTTGAAAATTATAAAACCACATGCCTTTTTGTCTCAAGTGAGGAATTAAAGACACACTCTTTTTTGTTAAATTTAGGACTAATCATTAATTAAATTTAACTAGGGACTAAATTGAAAAACGTCAACTTTCAAATATAGAAAACACACTGAAGCCAATAACGTGTTACTGTCTGTAAACAAACTCAATAAACTTGAAACTTAACTGGGGTTTTTAACTAATTATTACATCCACTAAATTGGAGGATAGTTTTCTGAACCATATTTATAATTAATAATAGGCATTTGTAGACAAATATAATATTGTTTGTAGAAAACAAGAAACTGCTGATCATAATTAAAGTTAGAATATATATTTGGGTTACCTTTTTCTGTGTTCTACTCTTTTTTTTCTTTTCATTTTTTTCTTTTGATTCGTATCTTTGGCATGGAAAACCATTTTTTATTTTAACTTTTATTTTAGTATGATTGTGTACATTGGAGATATAAGATGATTATTTTTTCTTAATTAAAGCAAAGATGGAGCATAAGCAGTAGTCACACCAATTCAATAGTGGATTTCCACTTGTACTATTTTTTTTTACATTTTTTTATTCCCTTCTTCATTGTTTCACTTCCTTTGACCACTGAGTTATTTTTAATTTAAAGCAAATGCTTCTTGTAATTTCTTGGGCATATTTTAGAAAAAGGCCTTTGGTCAGTAGTTTAATAAGTTTAATGTAGTGATTATTTTGTTTTTTTGTCTACTTGATATTTTTTTCTTGTTTCTTTATTCAGGATGAAGTTGAAGATCATACGGAGAAGAGAATTCACAAAATGTAGAAATAAATCAAACACTTTTGTTTGATATAAGTTGTAATTTCTTTTAATTTTAAAAGTGTACTAGACGACGTTAAATCATATTTTTTAATGTTTTCATCTATTTAATTATGTTTTCAGATATACATTATATGTTAGTTGCATATTTAATCATATTTCTAAATATTATAAATTTTATTTGTTATCAATTGTCTTCAATAGATTAATTAATTTATTTTGTAAAAATTAAATAAATAGTTTGACTTATTATATTTTTACTTTAAAATAATAAATACATTAGTGACTTAATGCATTCACAGTTTATTCAGAAATATTTTAAATAATTTTACCATAATTATTTAAACGCAATTGTTCCATTCAAATAAATATTCATTCAAATAAATATTGTTTAAACAAAATTGCAACATTTAAAAAAGTGTTGTCTAAACATTATCAAGAAAAACGTTGCCTAAATATTCTCTCCAAAAAACATATAGTACATTTAAATAAGTGTTGTCTTTACGAATGACAACATTTTACAAAACGTTGCCTAAACAATAGGCAACATTGAAAATGTGTTGCCTAAACATTATGAGAAAAAACGTTGCCTAAAAGTTATCCCAAAAAACGTTGCCTATTCTACCAATATAAGGCAACGGCTGCAAAAAAGTGTTGCCTAAACCTAAGCCCACGGCTGCATATTCCACGATTGGAAAAGCGTTGTCAAAGCGTTGCCTAAAGTTAAGACAACGCTTTTCCTACTTTAGGCAACGCTTTTTAGGTGTTGTCTAAGGTAAAAAATGGTGTAGTGGGATGGTGTGATCACAAGGAACAAAGCAAGGTTAGTTGTCAAAGGCTACAATCAAGAGGAGGGAATTGATTATGGTGAAACCTTTGCTCCTATTGCAAGATTGGAAGTTGTGAGGTTGCTGCTGGCTTTTGCATGTATGAGTGGTTTTAAACTCTTTCAAATGAATGTCAAAAGTGCCTTTTTAAATGGCTACATCAATGAGGAAGTGTATGTGGATCAACCACTGGGCTTTGAAGATCACCAATATCCCAATCATGTCTTCAAGCTAAAAAAGGCTTTGTATGGGCTGAAGCAAGCTCCAAGGCAGTGGTATGAAAGGCTTAGCAACTTCTTGTTGTCTCATGGCTATGAAAGAGGAATGATTGACAAGACTCTCTTCATTAAAAGTCAAATTCTGAAATTATCCTTGTGCAAATCTATGTTAATGACATCATCTTTGGTGCTACACAAGATAGTTTGTGCGAAGAATTTGTGGTTGCTATGAAAGGTGAGTTTGAAATGTCTATGATGGGAGAATTGTCTTTCTTTCTTGGATTGCAGGTTAAGCAAACAAAGGATGGAATCTTTCTATGCCAATCAAAGTATTGTAAAGAGATTCTCAAGAAATTTGAAAAGGAGAGTTGCAAGGAAGCAAGCACACCTATGCCATCAAGCTGCTACATGGATGCAGATGTTGCTGGAAAAGGGGTAGATCAAACTAAATACAGAGGTTTGATTGGCTCTTTGCTCTATCTAACAGCAAGTAGACCGGACATTATGTTTGCAGTATGTCTTTGTGCAAGATATCAAGCAAATCTGAAGGAGTCACACTTCAAAACTACAAAATGAATTCTGAAATATCTCAAAGGAACATCAACTGTTGGGTTATGGTATCCTTCTCACTCTCTCATTCATTTAATTGGCTATTCAGATTCTGATTTTGCAGGATGCAAGCAAGATAGGAAAAGCACAAGTGGCACTTGCCACCTTCTTGGTTCAAGCCTCATCTCATGGCATGGCAAGAAGCAAGCATGTGTGGCTCTCTCTACTGCTAAGGCTGAGTACATAGCTGCTGGAAGTTGTTGTGCACAGATTCTATGGCTCAAACAGCAACTTGCAGACTTTGGATTACAAATCAGCAAGGCCCCTTTGATGTGTGACAATACAAGTGCTATCAATCTTACCAAAAATCAGATTCAGCACTCAAGAACTAAGCATATTGAGATATGCCATCATTTCATCAGGGATCATGTGAGCAATGGGGACTATGAAGTGAAGTTTGTCAAGACAAAACTGCAGCTAGCAAATATCTTCACAAAACCTTTACCAAAATAGAGGTTCTTCTTTTTGCGAAATGAGTTAGGTATCCTTGACCTTCAAAATCTTTCCTAAATCTGTTTTAATACCTGTTACAGTCAATTTGTGAAGACAAATAAGGGGAAAATTGATTGGTTCTTGTGTATCTTTCTCTGGAATTATTTAAAACTGCTGAAATCTCTTATATTAAAATTGTTTCTGATTCTGCTGATAGAAACAACCGATTGTGTCGTGTAAACAACCGTTTGTTTCGTGTAAACAACCGTTTGTTTGTCTGGAATATTGTTTTCAACATGTGAAAATCTAACCTGCTGCTGTAGGAAGCATTGGATTGTATATATGCTATTTTTGCAGGAACTGCTTCAGATTCAATCAAATCCAACACAAGCAACCAGGGATTTTTCTTCATCAAATAGGGGGAGATTGTTGAATCAAGTGTGTTCAAGCTTTGAAGAATCCAAACCCTTTGAAGTTTGATGGAAGGCTGGTTGTGCTTGCTGTTGCATATGTGTTTTATAATAGGATCTGGGGTAGATTTTCTGTGTAAATCCACTCTTGATTGAATCCAAAGATTAAGCATTCTTAAACCTTTTAATTGAAAGTGTTTTTCAAACTAAGTGAAAAACAACCAGTTGTTTTGTCGAAACAACCGATTGTTTTATACTTAGGTGTTTTTAGAAAGGTTAAAAACTATTTTAGATGGTTGACTTGCTGTCAAACCAAACAACCGATTGATTCGTGTATTCAACCGATTGTTTGTTTTGGGACCATAACAGAAAACTGTTTTGTACTTTGACTGAGCATTAAATGATTTTATAACTGATTACGCTCCAGTTTTAAATGCTTTGACCAGTCTTTGAAAGCAATAAATAGTTTGTTATGTTTATGTAACAAACAAGAACTGAGATTTAATCAAAGAAAAACATATTTGAGTTTTTCACTGATTTTTCTTTTGAAGAGTTGAAGTTTGCTTTGAGATTGCTTGGATCAAGAGAGTGTGGAATAGGATTTTCATCTTGTATTGATTTCAGATTTTTCTGTAACAAGTGTAATCCTTTTGTACTTTGAAGAAACTTTGTGTGTAAAGATGAGAAGTGTTGTGTGTTCTTGAGGTTGTTAAGATCAGCATTCTTAGTGGTGTTTATGCTGAGCCAAAGGAAGTGTGTGTCTTGAGGGGATCAAGGTCACTTATGTGGTGGTGTTGTAAGTAATCTAGGGTTGATTGTTTAGTGGATTCCCCAGTGGTTTCTGGGAAGACTAGATGTAGCTCTTTGTTGTAAGTGAACCAGTATAAACATGTGTGTTCAATCTCTCTATCCCTTGAATTCTTTAAATTCAGTTTATATTTGTGAACTGGTATAAACAACCGATTGTTTCTTCGAAACAACCGATTGTTTTTCTGGTGTTATGCTAAATTACTTTGTGTTTTTGGCAAACTGAATTCTGAATCAAGTTTTCTCGAAAGAAATTCTTTCTAGACTTAAAAGTTTGCAAAAACCCTCATTAAACCATTCACCCCCCCTCTAGTTAAAAGCCATACATTCTTACACTTACCTGGGTGCAAACAACATATGAAAGTACTTGTGTGAATTTTCTCTGCGCAATACGAATCCAAAAAATAATTACAAAAAGTAAGGCAGAATTTCACAAGTTATGGTAGTGGATAGCCTTGGTTTGCAAAAAAAAATTGAAAACTTTTCCCGAAATAATTTTTTTCCTAAAATTCCACATAAGAATCCCAAATGAATTTGGGACAAAACACGACAAATTTCAGGTCAAACGAATGAGTATTCACCTAGGAAAAAATCAAACAGTTTCACACACAAACGAACCTTCCTTTCAGCCCTCGCAGTGATGAATAAAAAATTTATTACGAATCTGGGGCTCAAATCTCAGCCAAAACTCAATAGACACGGTGATGAATGTCTGGTAAAAATTTCAGACCAAAATACCCAAGGAGTAAGGCGTAGTAAGTCCTAGACCAAGAGTGAACAAAACTGGTTTTATGGAAACAAAAAGTCTTGGCTTTTCTACCCCATATCTTCTTTTTGTGATTTTTTTTATGGACGTGCCTCCTTACCTGGGTGCAAACAACATATGAAAGTACTTGGGTGAATTTTTCAGCGCAATACGAACCCAGAAAAAAATTGCAAAAAGTAGGGCGGAATTTCACAAGTTTTGGTAGAGGATAACCTTGGTTTGCATAAAATTTCTGAAAAATTCACCCAAAATAGTTTGTTCCTGAAATTCCATGTAAGAATCTCGACTGGATTTGGGACAAAACTCGACAAATTTCAGGTCAAACGGATGAGTATTCGGCTAGGAAAAAAATCAAACAGTTTCGCACATAAACGAACCTTCCTTTCGGTCCTGGCAGTAATGAATAAAATTTTTATTATGAATCTTCTGGGACGAATCTTGGGCTCAAATCTTAGCCAAAACTCAATAGACACAGTGACGATTGTCTGGTAAAAATTTCACACCAAAATACCCAAGGAGTAAGGCATAGTAAGTCTGACACCGATAATTAACAAAACTGGTTTTTCGAAAATAAAATGTCCTTCTTTTTCTACCCCGTATCTTCTTTTTGTGATTTGTTTATGGACGTGTCTCCTTACCTGGGTGCAAACAACATATGAAAGTACTTGTGTGAATTTTCTCTGCGCAATACGAATCCATAAAATAATTACAAAAAGTAAGGCAGAATTTCACAAGTTATGGTAGTGGATAGCCTTGGTTTGCAAAAAAAATTTGAAAACTTTTCCCGAAATAATTTTTTTCCTGAAATTCCACTTAAGAATCCCAAATGAATTTGGGACAAAACACGACAAATTTCAGGTCAAACGAATGAGTATTCACCTAGGAAAAAATCAAACAGTTTCACACATAAACGAACCTTCCTTTCAGCCCTCGCAGTGATGAATAAAAAATTTTATTCGAATCTTGGGGGAAGAATTTGGGTTCAAATCTCATCCAAAACTCAATAGAAACAGTGACGAATGTCTGGTAAAAATTTTGGACCAAAATACCCAAGGAGTAAGGCGTAGTAAGTCCCAGACCGAGAGTGAAGAAAACTGGTTTTTCGAAAAAATAACGTCCTAGCTTTTCTACCCCGTATCCTCTTTTTGTGATTTGTTTATGGATGTGTCTTCTTACCTGGGTGCAAACAACATATGAAAGTACTTGTGTGAATTTTTTCAGCGCAATACTGACACAGGGAAAATTTGCAGAAAGTAGGGCGGAATTTTACAAGTTTTGGTAGAGGATAGCCTTGGTTTGCACAAACGTTCTGAAAAACTCTCCCGAAATAGTTTTTTCCTGAAATTTCACGTAAGAATATCGACTGAATTTGACACAAAATGCGACAAATTTCAGGTCAAACGGATGAATATTCACCTAGGAAAGAAATCAAACAGTTTCACACACAAACGAACCTTCCTTTTGGTCCTAGCGGTGATGAATAAAAAATTTATTACAAATCTTCTAGAACGAATCTTAGGCTCAAATCTTAGCTAAAACTCAATAGACACAGTGACGAATGTCTGTTAAAAATTTCAAACCAAAATACCCAAGGAGTAAAGCATGGTAAGTCCTAGACCGAGAGTGAACAAAACTGGTTTTCAAAAAACAAAACGTTCTGGTTTTTCTATCCTGTATCTTCTTTTTATTATTTGTTTATGTACATGCCTCCTTACCTGGGTTCAAACAACATATGAAAGTACTTGTGTGAATTTTTTCAGCACAATACGGTCCCAAAAAAAATTACAGAAAGTAAGGCGGAATTTCACAAGTTTTGGGCCTTGGTTTGCACAAAATTTCTGAAAAATTCTCCCGAAATTGTTTTTTCATGAACTTCTACATAAGAATCTCGACTGGATTTGGGACAAAACACAACAAATTTCATGTCAAACGGGTGAGTATTCACCTAGGAAAAATATCAAACAGTTTCACACACAAACGAACCTTCCTTTCAGCCCTGGCAGTGACGAATAAAAAATTTATTGTGAATCTTGTGGGACGAATCTGGGGTTCAAATTTCAGCCAAAACTCAATAGACATAGTGACGAATGTTTGGTAAAAATTTAAGACCAAAATACCCAAGGAGTAAGGCGTAGTAAGTTCCATATCGAGAGTGAACAAAACGTCCTGGCTTTTCTACCCCGTATCTTGTTTTGGTGATTTGTTTATGGAAGTGCATCGTTACCTGGGTGCAAACAACGTATGAAAGTACTTGTGTGAATTTTTTCAGCGAAATACGGACCCAGAATAATAGAGGATAGTCTTGGTTTCCACAAAATTTTTGAAAAATTCTCCCAAAATAGTTTTTTTCCTGAATTTCGACGTAAGAATATCGACTGAATTTGGAACAAAACGCAACAAATTTCAGGTCAAATGGATGAGTATTCACCTTGGAAAAAAATCAAACAGTTTCACACACACATACGGATCTTCCTTTCAGCCCTGGCAATGATGAATAAAAAGTTATTGTGAATCTTGTGGGACGAATCTGGGGCTCAAATCTTAGCCAAAACTCAATAGACACAATGACGAATGTCTAGTAAAATTTCAGACTAAAATACCCAAGGAGTAAGGCATGCTAAGTCCCAGACCGAGAGTGAACAAAATTGGTTTTCCAAAAACAAAATGTTCCAACTTTTCTACCCCGTATCTTCTTTTTGTGATTTGTTTATGGACGTGCCTCCTTACCTGGGTGCAAACAATATATGAAAGTACTTATGTAAATTTTTTTCAGAGCAATACGGACCAAGAAAAAAATTGCAGAAAGTAGGGCGGAATTTCACAATTTTTGGTAGATGATAACCTTGGTTTGCACAAATTTCTGTAAAATTCTTCCGAAATAGTTTTTTCTGAAATTTCACGTAAGAATCTCGACTGAATTTCAAGTCAAATGGATGAGTATTCACCTAGGAAAAAAATCAAACAGTTTCACACACAAACGAACCTTCCTTTCAGCCATGGCAGTGATAAATAAAAAATTTGTTGTGAATCTTGTGGGACGAATCTGGGGCTCAAATCTCAGTCAAAACTCAATAGACGCAGTGATGAATGTCTGGGAAAAAATTCAGAGCAGAATACCCAAGGAGTAAGGTGTAGTAGGACATTTTTTTGTGCTTTTATATAAGATGTATGAAATAGATTGAAAGAATAATTAAGTTAAATTTTTTATTTAAGCTTTTAATCTATTTAATGAAATGTATATGTTTTGAGTGAAGGGTATGCATAGTAAATAGATTTCGAACCCTAAGTTGTGGACTTTCATGTGGGCTAAGCATAAATAGAATGTTACAAGAGATAAGGTTGAGGCACCTTAACAAGGTTGTTTTTTTCCTGCATCTTAACAAATTTCTTCCTGCACCCCGTCATTTTTTAAGAAGAATGTTTTACCCCTTTTAAAAATGACTTATGGATGGTTCTTTTTGAGATATTTTTTGAACATATTTTTCAGAACATATTTTATTAATTCTAAATTTATCAATCCAAAAATCAAAAAATTGTGTTTTGGAATGATTTTTTGTCTTCTGGAAACACCCTTTCCAGTTCTGGAAACATTTTTTGCATACGTAACTCCTATCATCCAAAACTGTGAAAGGAGAATTTCGGTATTTCAAAGAATGTAGGGGTGCAGGAAGAAACTCCCAAGAGATAATAAGGGTGAGATTAGCAAGAGTAGAAGGGCTTTTTCTTCCTACACTCTCCTAATTTCTAATTGCACCCTCGTGGTTTTTAAAATAACCATTTTATCCTTCATAAAAGTGATTTATGAGATTATCTCTTTTGGAAATTTTCTAGAAAAAGTTTTCTGGAATTTTTGTAACATGATTTCCTGAATAAAATTTATGAAACATGACTTCTGGAACAGGGTTTGAATTGAAATTTATGTATTAAAATTGGTTAATATAGTTCCTTATAAGGATATTTGAATTTTTGTTATGTACTTATTAAAATTAAACTTATATTGGATAGTAGAATTAGTAGTAAGTTCAATTCAACATAGATTTATTTTTGAAGAAAATGTGTTAAACATGTGAATAATTATGCACATAATTCATTACAAGTGTTAGTTACATAGAATCTAAGTAAAGTTAAAGTAATAGATTGAGTGAATGATAAAAAGTACAAAGTTCATAAATTCAAAACTAAATATATAAAAATTTACCCAAAATCATGTTTTTAAGATGGTTATGGCTAACCTAACATGAATATAAACACACATTAAAAACTTCAAATATTCAACTTTTTTACCAATCTTATTTCTTATTATATAAGAGTTTAAACATAACTGAAATATTCCGTTTTTATTTTATTAATTATTTGTTAATAAAAAAAATAACACACAATAAAAAAAAAACACAATTAATATTATTGTATTCTTCTCTAAATCTATTATTTTTTTCTCTCATCCACATTCATGTACCAACATAATTTGGTTTTTGATTGTATACACCTATTTGTCTTATTAATGGTTAAAAAAGCATAAAATATATAATATGTTTTGTGCTTTTGTCTTCCCCTCTTATGCCAAATATAAAGCAAAAAATTGTTCTTGTATCAGATTTTGCTTTGAACATAAGCAAAAATGTGGCATCTTTGACCTGTCTAAAGCTTCTGATAGAAGAATGATTATGACCCTACAAAATGGTATCCACAAATTCATGTGATAAGTTACCATTTATGATCTGAAATTTGGTCCCTTTTCCTTTTTTGACAAAAGGGGTTTCATAATTTCATCAACCAAAACCCATTTTCATCAAATAATGTACCCAACTGGCATCAACTTTGGGAAACTTTAGCCAACCTCATATGCACATAAAAAAGGTGATATTATCAATAATGTTTCTAAAGCAAAAATTCCCTTAATGATTGATATAGTCTATGTATATTTTTATTAATATATGATTTTTTATTTAGGTTTTTTATATTTATTTGTATTTTGTTTTAATAATATTTTTTATATAACAACAAATAATTATTGTTGTTTAAGGTGTCAAGATGTCAAGTTACATACTAATACTTAATATTTTATAAAAAATCAAATATTAACTAATATAGACTTAATTTTTTTTTTATAAAAAATTTTCAGGTTAGGTATTACTTTGTAACTTGATATCTCAACTAGACTGACATCTCAAGTAACAACAATCATCTGCCATCACATGAAAAAGTATTATTAAAAAAATACAAAAATATGGGAGAATTAGACCAAAACTCATATATTAACAAAAATGATACATAGGTAGATTATACCTATTCATAAAGAATTCTAAGAATAGACTAGATGAAAGTCTATTATACAAATGAAATGATTCTCTATGAATAAATCCTAAATTAATTTTTATTTTTATTTTTTTAAAATTACGAAGCAGGATTTGTTTAATTTTCATGTGAATGTTGGCAATTTGATATTTAATAATATTTAGCTTAGACTAAATTGTACTTGTTAATTTATGATTTTGACCTTGGTATTTTATTTTATTTTTCATAATTTTAGCATTTAGATTTTGTAACTGGCAATTCATTGTTTGAATGAGGTGAAGTGAAATGAAAGCACACCAGATGAAATGAAATCCCACCATTGACACAACATATGCTTTTCACTTTTCTGTCCTCTACTCACACGTGTGGCTGGTGAGAACCTCACATCATAGTGTGTCCATTTTTTAATATATTTATTAATATATTATATAGTTATCATAGTTTAGAGTACAAAATATTATATATATTATTTTATTTTACTAAGATGTATTTTCATATTATAATTATGAACGTTGTCATTTTTAATTGGAAAAGCGTAAGTAATTTTTTTTTATAGATCTCAAGTATCTTTCTCCGAAGGAAATCATATTTGAATTGAATACATACATCATTAACAAAGTCAATTCAATATTTTTAATTAAAAATAAAGTATATATAAAGTTTGAAAATTCAGCAGCATTATGACTACGACATATAGCATGCTACATACTTATATTTTTCAAATAATATAATAAAAAAGAATTAAACTATTTTAAAATTGTTATATAATATATATATATATGTGTGTGACTATAATTATACGCAAGGTTAGACTCATTTATTTTTAAATAATACTTATATTGTTTTTATATTAGTAATATATTTAATTTTAATAAAAAAAATTAATTTCATTCATATTTAATTAAATTTTAAAATACATTATTTTTAAAGTGATTCAAAATGACCAATTAACCTGATATATTCAATTTCTTAAAATTTAGATAATAGACGAAGAATAGATTTAAAAAAATATAAATAAATTTTTAAAATATTTTATTCTTCATTAGTGATATAATTTGATTACAATAATGAATATAATTATAGAGCACAGATAAAATTATCATAACCAATTGACGTAGCAAATAAATGAAAAAATAAAAATAATTGTTGTAGATTCACAACGTAATAATTAGTAAAAGTTAAAAACTAAATTGTGAATAATTGATTACTATTTATGTTGTAAAAAAAAATCCCTAAGAGGATCTCTTTCTTTTGACTAATGTTCTTCATCTCTCACCTAATTCCATGAGAGAAATAGTTTGAACTTTTTTTTTATTAATTAAAAAAAAAACAGTGCATGTGACATGCACAACCTTAGTTTATGTTTATTAAGATAAAAGAAAAACGTGTTCCAAGTCAAAGTGGACCAACTCACCTGTATTAAGTATTAAAAAAAAATCGTTGTCCTTAAAGTTTCACATATGAAATAATAAAATAAAAACATTTTCAGAATTTCTCATTTAGCATGATTAAAGAGCATGCACCAAATGAAAATGATTAAAATAATCATGATTATTTGGGTACTTGATGTGCAAAAAGTAAACTCAGAAAACTCATTAATATATATATATATATATATATATATATATATATATATATATATATTAATGTTACAACAAGTTGAAAAGCTTGGCCATGTAAAAACTTAATTTAATTTGTAAAAATATTTTTCTTCCTTTTTTAAAATTATTTATTAGCCAATTACTCTCAAGTTATAATAAATGTGAAATAAACCTATAAAAACAAGCTCAATTTTTCTAGTAAGGTCATTTCTAATATAAATGTTGCTTAGAATTAAAAAAATGTTATTTGAAAAAATAATTTATAAAATCATCACACATGTTGTTTAAGAAAAAAAAAAGTTGTTTTCAATGGGATAAATTAATGGAGAAAATGTTTTAAATATATATATATATATATATATATATATATATATATGTATGAGATCAATTTTAAGACTTACAAAATTAACACTCATTTTAAAAATCTTAATATTTTTAGATTTAGATTTAAGGATTAGAGTTTAGTATATAATATATATATATATATATATATATATATTTAAATATAAATAATATGAGTGTTATTTTATAAAAATTTAAAAACAATATTCATTTCAAAAATTAAAAAAAAAATGAATATGTGAAATTTTTTCCATCATTGTTTAGAAATTGGGTAAGGATGGTTCTAGGAAGCAATGGCTTGTGTGATGATAATGACAAAGAAGAAACCTAAAAGCCTACTTTTATTGAAAAAAAGAGGTTTGGCTTCACAAGTCTCCCAATAATAATAATAATAATAATAATAAAAATTAATAGTATAACAAAACTAATATCATAACTTTGAAGATAAAATAAAGATATTAGGTAAATGTTTAATTTGATCTCTAAAAATAAATAGGTAAATTAAACTGTCTCATTAAATAGATCCTTGAAAATTTTATTTATTCTTTATATAAAAACCCTTCATAAATATTTAATATATAATATACATATATTAATTTTTTTATGTCTAAATAGATATATTTTTTAAATATTGTTTTATATTTTTAACAAAAACCTATAAATTAACCCATCTTTCAAATCAATTTAAATATTTTCAGATTTTCCATATAAATCAAAGTCGGTTCCAATGTTTCCTTTGGCCATATTTTATATTTTATTTATTTATTTATTTATTATTATTATTATTATGATTATCACTCTATCTTCTTTTCTTCTTCTTTAACTTTACATTTTTCAGATTAAATTATTTTCTAAATGTGTGTTTTTTATTTATTTTTATAACAAAATTAATTATATTTTCAATTTTAAAGTTAGGTAACTATCATTTATATTATGTAACTTCTAACCCTGTCTGTGTTATTAAAAATAAGTTAGTATTAATAATTATATATCAATATTGTACCAAAGTTACTTCATTTATAAAATAAAAACTAATCACACAATTAAATTTTCTTAAGAACTAAAAATTATTTAATCTTTAATTTATATATTCACACACACACACACATATATATATATATATATATATATATATATTATGGAATTGAATATCTTAAACCTAACATGATTATCTAGTGTATAATAAATATAGATTAATTAATTAAAATATAATTGTAAATAATTGACATATAAGATTAAAAATTATAATGATATTTCACATTTAATTAAATATGGACTGTGATCATAGAAAAATAATAAAAAACTAAAATTGTGGATAAGAATTAGATAGGAATGATGAGGATTGTAATTTATCTTTATCTTTTTATTATTATTATTATTATTATTATTATTATTAAAGTGTTGATATATATCATTAGAATTCAAACATGTGTTGTTCAACTTTATTTAAATGCAATATAAATGTGGTATAATCAGAGAAAGAAAATTAAGAAGGTGAATTGAAGAAAAGGAAACTAAATATTTAAATTGTCATATAAAATTAATTGAAAATGTAAATATAGATAATTTGTCTTAAAAATGTCAAAATGTTGAATTAAATACAAAGGTAAATACATTGTTTCTTTTACAATATATAACATTATAGTATTTTAGATAAAAAATTAAAATGAGAAAATTACCACTCCATGTAATATTAAACCATAAAATTATTATTCTAGCATAAGTAATCTACTTAATTAGACACATAAAAATATTAAGAGCATTAATTTTTTTTTTCTATTAACATTTAATACAATTACGTATTTTGAATTTAATATCAAGATGGCTGATAAGTATATTCATTCATTAATTAAAAAAACAACTTTAAGATAGTAATTGAAGTTTAATAATTAATTTTAAATTAAATAAATTAATGTTTTGTAAATATTTTTATTTATAAAATAATCAAATCACATAACACCTTTTTCATGTTTTTGAATTTATTCATTAGTAATTCCTTTATTATTGGTCACATCATAAGCCAAGCTTTTGTGACAAATTTTAAAATAAAAATATATAATTAAAATCATCATAAATATTTTATTATTAAAGTAAAACATTTTATTCCGTTATTTTTATTGTGTTTGTTTAAATTTGTAATGATGTGTTGTGTGAAAACTGATAATGTTGTTGATGATAAAACTTTACATTGAGAAACTGAAATTTTTGTTTTTTTTATTATTTTATTTTAGATATATATTGAAATTCTAATAAAAAATATTATTTTGTGAACCTAAAACAAAAAGAAAACATACTTTTAGATAATTTGAACTTTGAAATTTACTACAGTAAAATTTTCAATCAATTTACTTGGTGTATTGAATTTTGGATTGGTCAAAAGGATAAGAAGGAATTTGTTAGAAAGGAAAATAATAATTAATTTTATTTGGTTGGTCAAAAACAATTTGTAAGAATATTTAATCAAGTTTCCAAAGAATAATAATGGGCACACAGAAAAACTAATAATCACAATAAATTTTATTAATGCATTAATTTTTTCTAAATGTGTTCTTTTTCAACCCAAAAAACTGCAGATTTAAGCATTAGTCAAACACGAATTAAAGTTAGAGATTTATAGGAAAAAAATTATTAAATGATTTGATTAAAAATGAAGAACATTTTATTGAAAATTAGAGTCTTAAAACTGCCGTAACTGTTGGGTTTAACAATTAAAATATTAATTAAGCATTAGCCATTAAAATTAATAATATTCTCTTAAATGTCTCTTTAGTTAGCTCTCTCACCACACCTAACACCAAAAGGTAAATTAAGCACCAAACCAACTTTTAGCACCTATCTCACCATTACTCCATAAGCACTTTTTTTCTTATTTCACTGTATATCCAAACACAGCCTAGATTAAAAAATATTTATTTATTTTTTCTTTATTCCTTCTACAAAAAGTACAAATTCTTGGCTTCATTCATTGGTCTTTTTCTCTCTCTAAAGTTCAAAACTAAACCTTCTCTCTCCTCTACAAAAACCTTTCTCTGAAAAACGAAAACGGAGAAAACAAAAACACCTTCAAACGACAACACGCAACACACAAAACGACTAACCAACACCAAAACGCAAACACTCTCCTCAAAACGACAATCCGCAAAAAACAACACAACCACCGTCCACCACCGTCCTCCACCGTCTTCATCTTCCCTCTTTCACGCAAGGTATCTTCATCATTCACAATTCAAAATTAAAAAAAAAAACAAAACTTTTCATTTATTCATTATTATTTAGATGTTTTGAATTCCGATGAACCTTGAAAACTGAACCGTTCTACGTTGGGTGGTGTTGCAGAAGAACAGGGTCGATGGCAGAGTTTGGAAACGGCGGCGATACGGCGTCGTCTAGATTCTCCTTATTCAACCGCTCCATGACGGCGCTTCGCAAGGAAAAGCCGCCGCAGAAGCCGTCGCAGCTGGACCGATCGCTGACGAAGCTAACCGAATCACCCCGCGGCGGCGGGAGCGTCGTGAAGAGGCTCTGCAGCTTCTTCGAGTCCGCGAAACCTTCGTCTTCGGAGCAGCAGCACCGCCACCACAAGCTCAAACCCTCGAAATCGCTCGAAGCATCCGAATCCTCCCTCGATTCTCCGGCGAAATCGATCGATTCCTCGCCGGAGATTCGGTTGCCGGGGACGGAGGATCGGATCGTGTTGTATTTCACTAGCTTACGCGGAATTAGGAGGACCTACGAGGACTGCTATGCGGTGCGGATGATATTTCGGGGATTTAGGGTTTGGGTTGACGAGCGTGATATTTCGATGGACGCGAATTACAAACAGGAGTTGATGAATGTGTTGGGGGAGAACGGTAATGGGAAGAGCAAGGGGCACGTGGCGCTTCCTCAGGTGTTCATCAGGGGGCGGCACGTGGGGGGTGCTGACGTCATCAAGTACATGTGGGAGGTGGGTGAGCTAGGGAAGCTTCTGGAAGGGTTGCCAAGGACAAAGGGTGGGTTTGTGTGTGAGAGTTGTGGGGATGTGAGATTTGCACCTTGTGGGAATTGCAGTGGGAGTAGGAAGGTGTTTGATGAGGATGAAGGGGTGTTGAAGAGGTGTTTGGAGTGCAATGAGAATGGGTTGATAAGGTGTCCTAATTGTTGTTCTACTTGAAGTTTGCAAAAAAAGAAGAAAAATTTGAAACTTGGTGTGTGTAGTTGTTGTTGGCATGAAACCTAGAAGCACTTCTTCATGTGTTTTTGGTGTTGTTACCGAATCAGGATCGTAGTTTTACTTCCACAGTACAAGTTTGCATTTGGGGTTTGTCCATGTGAAGCTTCAATTTTAGGTTTTTGGGCACTCAAGAATTGGAGTTTCACGTCAGTGATGAAGGTTTGCATTGAAGATTATTAGATGAACAAAGATTGTCATAGTGAAACTCCAATTTTAAGTGTTTTTGGTGGTGTTATCTGATCAGAATTGAAGTTTCATGCATGGAATAATGGGTTGCATGAAGGATGTCAAACTCAGATTTTGATTGGAGGATGGCATTAGAGCATTTGAGGAACTGTGTTTAGGTTTTGTGGTAGTTGTCGTTGCATATATAGGATGCTTAAGTTTAGGCGTGGGTTTGTGATTTGAAGAAGGTGAAGGTGTTTGGGTAAGGTTATGTGGTGATTCAAAGCACTCTTTGAATTTTTTTTCTATGGGTGTTTTTTTTGTTATGTGTTATGAGCTGATGGTTTCTCTGTTCAGCTCCTTGAACTGCATTTTGTTCAAGAGTGTGATTTTTATCTTCCACACAGAAAAAAAATACCAGATGTGTTTGTATGGTGTCTGTTGTACTTCATTCACAGTCCTGAGGAGTGTTTCTCCTCGACACAATGTAAATATTAAGTAATATCAAAGGGATTTGCAAATATTGACCATTACAATTTGTATTTGTTTCTGTATTGACACTTTCCATTTTGTTTCTTTTTGGTTTCTCATATATCTTGTGTTAAAAGACAATGTTTTGATGGCACATAAGTTCTGAATTCTTGAATGCAACTGTGAGAGATGTGTTTTTGAGTGGGGACAGGGTTTCTCTTGGGGCAATTGAAATATATACTCATGTGATAGCAAGGTTTAACAAAAAATGGTCGTTGATTTTATCATGATTTCTGGTTATTGTCATTCTTGTTTTAGTTCTCAGACTTTGTGCCTGGATTTTGTCATATCTCCATGTCTGGGGGCATATGCCATGTGAAAATGTGCTAATAATATTAAATATCTTCTGTGTTACTTTGGTAATGACTCTGTTTGTGCTGCTTTTTTAACACAAGCCAGTTCCTGCTTGTTACCTTGAAATTGCTGCTGTTTTCCTATATGCAACTTTATCTGGTGATGAAACTGATGGGATGTGGACAAAGAATGTTCCTATAGCTGAGGACATTTCTCTTTCTTTCAGAAAATCTTAATTTTCTTTACAAAATTCTGGATTGGAATGTGTATCAACATCTTCATACCAAGTAATGTGGATGCTCTCAGTGGCTAATTACACACTAATCAGTTTGAAGACAGAAAGGCAAAAGACCATAATTGATTAATGACCAAAAGAGGATGATAATTTGAAGGTAGTTTCTGAATTTTAACAAGTTAAAAAAGAAAAAGTTCTAATAATGATTTCAGTTTCCACATTCTTCCTTCATTTCATACAAGTGTTTGCATGTTATAATTAAAATAAAATTCAGTACTTGTTTAGACCGAAAGTGTTTGAAATGAAAAATGAAAACTGTTCTAAAAACTGTTGTTATTTATATAAATTTAGGAACTAACTTGAAATAGCAAGAGTCAAAGTGACCATTCTGCTTTATTATTCTTTTCCATACCCTTAAGAAGTTGAGAACAGGTAAGTCATTGTAATTAATATTGGTGCCTTTGGTATATAACCTTATCCATTTCCCCTTAGATTAACAATTATGATGGAATATATTGAGCACCCTCTTGATGTTTCTCCATGTATCATAGAAGGTTTTGTTTTGTTTTCCATGTTTGATGTTGGAAGTTGGTACAAGGCTGTTTTCCTATTTCCATTATCAAGAGGAAGGATGTGGCAACTACTCCAAAGATCATAAGTAGATTGAAGACCAAAATAATTAGTAATACCAAAAGATGTTGGAAATTGAAACAATATGGAATCAATCTAGAGGATCATGGTAAATCATTCAAAACAAAAATATTTTTATTTATTTATTTTTTAGATTTACTTTTTCCTTGATCAAATTATTTGATTTAAATTTATTAAACTAAATTGTTAACTATTTTGAAATATAATTGTTCTTACAAAGACTAAGTTGAGTCCAAATACAACGGTTTGCTTGAATATTTAATGCTCGTTTTTTATATCTGGTTATGTGGGGCTCGTCCTCTTTTGTTTTGTCTTCTCAGTTTCGTGTTAATGGGTATACTTATAAAAACACTTGGATGTTTAAGTAAGTATTTAGTATTAATGAGTTATAAATACTATTGAATCTAACTTTTATCTCTAATTTTTGTGATGAAGATGAAGATTAGAGGATGTGCACGTCTATTATGGCCGAGAGGTCGAGTTTGATAAGGAATGACAAATGTATTATGACAGAGAGGTCAAATTCGGATACAAATGTTGATTTTTAGGACTAAGTTGATTTTTAATATTAGATTGATTGATATGATTGAGAGGCCAAAATATCATATAAAACAATGATATTTTATATTTAAAATTAATTAGTACTTAATACATATTTATGAATATGTCCTTTTGATAAAATAATCTAATTTGAGGTAAAATTCTTCATAAAATTTGAGTATTTCTCTTCACAAAAATTCCCACTTTACTTTATCATGTATGTTGTGAGAGACTAGTCCTTTTTACTAGATTTAATTTCCATTGATAAATCTTAAATACTACCTATAAACTAATGTTAATATTCAATTAAGTGATACTTCATATTCAACAATTGAATTGGGATCCTCCCCACATCACAATTTTGATGGCTTTTGTCTTCTTTTCATGGCACCCTTTTGGTTTCCAATGAGAGTCCCTCCTATTGAATATATGATGTAAACTTTGGGCAACTAGGAAACTAGAGAAAGATTCATGGGAATGGATTCTAGTGTTTGTTTGCATTATTTTTGGCTTCACAACTTGCATCTTTAACAAAGAGAAAAAAAGTATGTAGTATTAGTACAAGACAAGAAAACAAAAGTTACACTATCCATTCTTGAAGACAAAGTGATGGAGAAAGGAAAAGACCCTTGTTTTTGTTATTTAAAGAACTTCAAGCATCAATGCATATTAATTTTCATAATAAATCAGTGATGGTGCACCAAATATAGATTTGGGCTGTTGGCCCATTGTTTCTTATAATTCTTTTATAATATTTTTGTTTCTTTTCTCCTAAATTCAACGAACTCATCATAATTTTTTTTTTAAAATAAAATAAAATGGTTAACCCATTCTTTAAATATTTTGTACATATTTAAAATTTCCAATGAATGGATAAATACTCTTAATACCGAGAATAATTGATTGGCAATTTTAGATATAATTTTTCTATCTTTTGAATTTTAAGACAAAATTAGAGTTTGTTTAGAAAGTTTCACTATAAACAGTTCTAGGAAAAAAAAGCTAATTTTTAGTTTTTAAAATTATAATTAGAAAAAAAAGTCATTTTATTTCTTTATTTCACTTTTTCCAACACGTTAATAGGCTGTTTTATATTTATATTTAAGAGTGTAAGGAATATTGCATGTGTTTAAGAGTAGAATAAGTTTCTAGATGAAATAAGGATATTTTATTATTTAAGTTAAAATTTTATAAACATAAAAGATTAATTATTCAAACGCTCAAAATCTATTATCTTTTTGAAATACTTCTTTTTCTCTTCATTCTCTTTAGAATTTTGGAAAATTTGTTAATTTTTTTAATATCAAAGTTTACCTTAGAAATTCTAGTTGAAAGTAAACTATTTCAACCCAAACATAAATTATTTTTAAATAAGTTTGTCTTGTTTTTTTTTTTCTTGAGTTGGTTTGTTGGAGATGGTTGAATGCTTAGAGATAGGACAAATGTTATTTTTCAGGCAAAAATGATTCACTTTTAGTTTAAGAGCATGAGTTTTAAAATATTTATTACTTTAAATGAATGAAAATGAGGGTTATATATATATATATATATATATATATATATATATATATATATATATATATATATATATATATATATATATGAGTTGTAAACATTTTTATTTTTAGGAAGAAAATACTATATTGGATGTTTAGGTTGTGTAATGAATTTGAAATTTTGTATGAAATATTTTGACTCTATTGACATTGGATTCACATATAAAAAAATATTAGGTTTTGAGAGTAAAAAGAAGTTCATATAACCTAATCTGTAGTGTGAAAAAGAACTATCTAGTAAACTTAGTGAAAGTAGTATGATAGATCGATACAACTCTTTGAGTCTAATTTAACATAGATGTTTTCTCAAAAATCAAATCAAGTGTATAATTCATAACATGAGATGTATCAATTAGGCTGAGAGTTAAGTATTCTAATATATGTTGAATGAATTTATGAAATGTTTCATTAAGAATGTGGAATGAGATTTAGGGTTTATAAATTACAAAATTATAAGTATACGATCTAATAATATAGGCAAATATGTCAAATTTTTAAACACTAAGTTATCATGTTTTGTGCTTGTGTGGTTATTGTTATTTTTAAGCTGTAATGTTTTAGACATAATTTATGGATTCATGTTCTCATAATTAAGTAATTAACACAGTTCACGATTTATTTAATTTCTTTTTGTTTCATTTTTAATTTGTCACTTTTTGAAAACAATTCTGTTTGTTTTTATTTTTCAATTTAAAATTAAGAAAATATTAATTATTCCTTTGTTAATGACATCTTTATCCTTACATGATTTACAAAAATGAGTTTTTAAAACTTCTAAAACATATTTTTTAGAATGTATTAAGATACTTTTAAATTGTACATTCCAAAAATATTATAGAAAAGTATAATTAAAACATAATTTCCAAATATATTCTTAAATTAGTTTTTAATTATTCTGAATTTATGATTTCAGGATATTTTATATCATTATGGAATAAGCTTACTTAGCCGTTTACAATTTAATCAAAATTAATTTTAAAATACAATTTAATATCACCACCTTGTAATATTGCAACTTTTGGAAGATGATTTTTTCTTTGAACAAAAGGATTCTATATGAAGATAATATAAATTTATTTGTGAAATATTCCAGAAGGATAAATAAATAATTGTAAAAAATTAGTTATAAATGATACATTGAATTTCGAAAATGTATAGTCCAGAAACATTTTAATAAATTCTAGATAACATTTTCCTTAAAGAGAAATTTTTGTTTGAAAGATTATTTTTGTCATTATACTATAATGGAAAAATAGTGTGGAAAGATAGACTATCTTTAGAAAATGAAAATTATTGTAGATTATTCATGATTTTTGTACTTATGTGGTAATGCTATGTTTTGACCTCGAGTGCATTGAGATAATATCGGTTGAGTTTTTGAATTTTATCACGATTTTATCCTTAAAAACACCTGGTTAGATTAAGGGAAAAAAATGTATTTAAACTGTCTTTGATCTTGATTCTTAAATGACGTGAGACTATATTGGCTTTATCGGAATAATAGCAGTTGCGTTTTCCTACTTACTGATATCCTTAATTAGTTTTCTAACAACAATATAAGTGTTGTTAAATCCCATAAGATGAAATCAGTTAAAAATTTTAACTTCATATTTTCAGATATATTTTTTATCATAAAAAGTTTGGTTTCATGGATCAGAAGTTGTTGTTTGATAACAAAAAGAAAAAGCCTGAAGATTTGTGAATATTAAGGAAACTTCTTAAGATACACCAACAATAAGTCTTATTATCTCAGAAGGTGATGATGAATCAGACACATTGAACTCTGTAAAAAGATAGAAACTTTGACAGTGAAGTAATCCCATCATGTCATGTAATAATGTACAACACAGAAGGAGACAGTAGAATATACACACATACAAAATCCTATGATTTGTGCTCCAAAACCAGGTTCAAGATGAGTTGTGATCCTTAACTTTTATCCAGATGTTGAGTGAGAGGAACACACTTTTATCCAGCTATTGAGTGAGAGGAACACACTCAAGCTCAAGCTCAAGTTCACCTCTCTCAATGTTCTGTAGTCTCACTGAGATCTCCTGTTTGATCTTGCCTTCATCAAGGGATATGATGCCATCTCTAACAAGGGTGTTGTCCTTGCTTGCTACAAATTTACCAAGCTGCATGGATTCATTGATAGTGGATTTCTCATAGGCCTTTGCTGCTATAACTAGAGGTTGAATGTCTATTTCAGCCTCTCCCATAAAATCATCAGTTGAAAATGTATCCTTGTCATACACAAGCTGCACATAAAACACACCAACATGGAATATTGTCACAAGTAGAAATAAAACTACAATGGTTTATGATGTAAATGTAATGCATGGAAGGTAACATGACATGACTGATGTGCTTTGTATCTTGATATGGTGTGTTAATGTGGCTGAAATGTTGTAATGTCACTTGGATTCCCAGTTGGTTGAGTAATAAGAAGTTTGTGTTGGAACGTATAATATATAAAATGTAGGACACAAGGACACGAATATATATATATTATATGATTATGAATTATATAAATTGACAATAAAGATTTATGTGTACAATTATGTTTCAGTTATTTTTTTGTAGTACAAAGATGTTTTTCATAACTAATTCAAAAAGATTTGTTCATTATTTTTATAATCATAATAAAAATTTATACAACAAGTTTGAGTTTTTAAAAAATTATGTAATTTTCCCTTTTAAAATTGTGTTAGAACTGTGCTAGAATTATTAGAAATCCATCAAATATTTTTTGAATTGGACACTTCACAGATACGTGTCCTACGAGTACAACTATGTTTCAGTTATTTTTTTGTAGTACAAAGATGTTTTTCATAACTAATTCAAAAAGATTTGTTCATTATTTTTATTATCATAATAAAAATTTATACAACAAGTTTGAGTTTTTAAAAAATTATGTAATTTTCCCTTTTAAAATTGTGTTAGAACTGTGCTAGAATTATTAGAAATCCATCAAATATTTTTTGAATTGGACACTTCACAGATACGTGTCCTACGAGTACAACTATGTTTCAGTTATTTTTTTTGTAGTACAAAGATGTTTTTCATAACTAATTCAAAAATATTTGTTCATTATTTTTATTATCATAATAAAAATTTATACAACAAGTTTGAGTTTTTAAAAAATTATGTAATTTTCCCTTTTAAAATTGTGTTAGAACTGTGCTAGAATTATTAGAAATTCATCAAATATTTTTTGAATTGGACACTTCACGGATACATGTCCTACGAGTATCGGTGTCCGATACGTGTGTCTAACACGGGTACGCCATTTAAGAGGCATGTCCGAACCTCATAGATCTGAAGTCTCAAAATATACTCTTCATTCTTGAGATTGATATTGTTTCACTAGTACAAGTATGATCATGGTAACCATTTATGATTAGCAGAAACTGAGAAAATAAATGAACTTACCACTTTTAGAGGAGGAATGTTCTCTGGAATTGAAAGCATTAGACTTTCATTCCAGACTGGATTCAAATTGTTCTTGATGACTCGTGTTTTTACTGACTGCAACAACAAACATAAAAAGTGTTTCACATTTTTTCTACTTTCCATCCATATTTTAAACTAGCTCACAGATAAAGATGCTCACTTGGTGACCCAAAGAAAGGATGACATAAGGGTCACTAGTCATTACGTCTCGAACGGCTAGGTGAGTGCCTTTAACCACATTAACCTTAATCAATCCAACAAATTCAACCATACCTGCCTATAACAGTAAATGGAAGCAACAAGATTAAGTATTTAGAAAAACAGAAGTTCCAACATTTCAGTAACTATCATTTTCCCTTTCTCTATTCAGAATAAGACACAGAAAAGTATGCTTCATATTTTAATAATGCTTTGATTCTCATCTGCTTCTTGATATGGCTATGAAGTTAAGAGCACACAAGGTAAATAGGTGTTCAAACCCAATGTTGCAGTTTCCAAAAGGCAAAGACCCTGATGGATTTATAAATATTCACTATAAGAAAATCACAAAATAAAAACTAATTTTAGAGATAAAAAATAATTAGTCACTATATTAACTAAATTAGATACTATTTTAGAGACTAAAAAAGTTATTGGTATCTAAGGTAGTTTATATTATTCATAAAATTTATAAATTAGTTTTTAAATTGATATCTAATTAGCTAATAATATTTTAGTTACTAATTACTTTAGATTCTAATGTTGGTTGCTAAAATCTCAGTATCTAATTAGATACTAATTTTAGAAACTAATTTAAAAAATTTATTAACCATAAAAACTAATTTAAAAAAATTATTAACCATAGAAACTAAGTTATATACCAATAATTTTTTTAGTCTCTGAAATAGTATCTAATTTAGTTAATATAGTGACTAATTATTTTTTATCTTTAAAATTGATTTCTATTTAGTGATTTTCTCATTGTGATTGTCTAGAATATAGAGCATGAAAGTCATCCCTCCCACATTTTTGACTAGAAATAGAGAACAGGGGAGCATGGAGCAACATAAAAATTTAGTATGTAGCACACTTTGTTGCATCAACTAGCTCCAAAAGTAGTTTTTATGTTCATATAAGAGATGGCTGATAGAACTAGCATGACTCAAAGGAAAGATTACCAATGAGGTACTTTTCTTTGACTTGTGCTCAGAATCTTTTCTTCCCCAACTATTTCGGAATGCACTCCCAATTCGAGTTTTGCTTGGAAATCTTTCAGATGGTTTTTTGTCCATAAAAGCATGATAGTATGAAGAGCTGCACTGAGCAAGTGATATACTTCTTCCTTGAGATTGGACAATGGTGCCTGCCATATGGTCATCACACCCCATAAACTGTTGCATCTCATATTTTCTCCTGAAAAAGAAAATCAAATAGGACATTTCTGAATAAGAATGGTGTAATTCTTAACAAAATATAGAAAAAAATACTGAGATGTCAAGTTGCACTAACATGAAAGCTTTTATAAAAAAAATATAGAAAAAATAAATTTTTAGCTCTCTTTCAGTTACCGAATAAATTCAGAGCGTTCTTCAATGGAAGAATGTGGTTTTGGTTTTCTCATGTTACTTGGGAGGCAAGCTTCATACTTCTTGTTTAATAATGTATTTCCTCCTAATTTTGCCAATGCATCAACTTGTTCATCTGTCCATTCATCTAACTTCAATGATAGAACCTATAATAGCTTCAAACAATGTTAGAATTTCATTTTGTAGTGTGCCAGTTATGCATGCACAATGGAATCCCCCTCTCATGTTTCTAAGAGAACTGCAAATAGTGAATATGCAATTTTAACATCATTATGTTAACTCTGGTTTCAAAATATTTTCTGCAGATGTGTATCTACACTATGCTTCATTATGAATCCCAACCTCAAAGTTAAATGAATATGCTATGTATGACTGTTACTAAGAAGTTATTTTCAAAGCTTTGTTAGAAACATACCTTTGATATGTGGACTCCTAGACTTCTATGTATGCCAGAACACTTGATGCAAATAAATACTCCAAGACTTGAAGATCTGATGTTTAACAAATTCATCAGACAAAACATATACAAATAATGTAATGAGCTAATAATTTTATGATGTGACCAACTTCTAGCTGAAAAGCTTTAGCAGGGATATGTATCTGGTAAAGTAGGAATGGGTTCAGGGTTGAAGCATCCTGAAATGCTCAATTTTATTTATTCAATTCTTTGCTGATAAAAAACAACTGGAGTCTAAATACAACATTGCATATCTATAAAAATTCTTGATCAATTAGTGCACAAATTGTCTAAGCTTCTAAGCTCCAAATCATTTGGTACATATATTCTAACTTTTTGAGTTAATTCATTTGAAATAATTCTGTAAATTCACCATATTTCTGATTGGTGCACAGTTTTTTGTTTTGGAAAGACACTGAAGCCACACTCAGTTCAAGATCAATGATAATGTGATATAAAAATGAGATTAAAAAAATAATCCAGAAGACTACATTCCTATGAAAAATCAGGGAAATACTTACACCCATTTTGGCTCTGGAGTTCCACAATCAGCACAGAACTTGTTCCCAGAATGATGCATCAGATTTGTTAGCCTTCTCTGGGGACCTAGTAATTGGTAAATTATAATAAAGAGGAATAAGATATAAGCTGAACTAATCACGTAAAGATGCCAGATGATTATTGTTCTTTAAGGTGACAGCCTAACTGAGATGTCAAGTTACATAGTGATGCCTAACATGAAAGTTTTTTTATAAAAAAAGGAAGCGGCATAAGGGGTTAAGTTTCATTCTCTAAATCTTTGTATTCTATTATATCTGATCACCAAGGAGTGCTAAGACTACTTAACATCTATTTTTTCGAACCAGGCCTAACTATGTTTTACAAGTCATCAAAAAGATGTCTTCAAAACCACCTAGTATCTTATGTTTGGTTGCAAGAAGACATGTTTTGAAACAAGACCTGTCTCTGTGTGCTTCATGTAGGTGTGTGTAATGACATGGTACAAATCACAACATCTTAAGTATCTACCATATCCTCAGAAAATCAGACTAAGTAAACATATGATTCTGCCAATAATTCCCAGCAACAGAAACAATCGTTCAAAGAATCTACAAATAACTTAATAGAATTCTGTAAATTGTGTGCCTAGTTACTTAAATATGACCATTTTTAAATTCCTTTGAGGAAAGACTTTGCATTATCCCTTCTCACCCATCAAGTGGTTCATTGTAAAAGAATTTTCCCAACAATGGGAAAAAGAAAATTGAACCAAATGATTCAATGGTATTGATAAACATATTCTTCTTGTGTACAAAATCAATCATTCTATTATTGTGTTTTTCTGGGGGAGGAGGAAAAAAGGGATTAAAAACTCTTACATATTACTTCTTTTGTATCAGAATTTTCATGCTGCATAGACATATCTGGCTTCCAATATTTTGAAACCCAAAGGAAAATGTGGTGTTACAATCTGTCACCAGCCATATGGCAGTTTCTACTCTGCATGCAAATACATGGCATTGCAGACATTAAATCAAACATGGCATGTGCAAACCAAAATGGATAGACACAAATGGTGGCCAAGAGATTGCAAATTGCAATGACATAGCCATTGAGGGAACAAAAAAGAAACAAAGTTTTGAATATAAATTCTTACATATCAGAATGTATCTTTCTGCTCTCAAATTTTCAGCATTAAGAAGAAGGCACTGGCAATTCCTGCATTGAAACAAACCAAAATGGTTACAAAAACAAAAGGCTAAATCAAACATATATCTCATATTGAATTGATGGGGTTGTGAATAATTGAAATAACATACCCTCCCTATGAAAATGTTCAAAAGGGTCTTTGAGAAAATTGGTTTTTGACGACCATTGAAGGTGAAAGCTTGAAACTTTGAGAAATGTGTATTGAACAGGAAAAGAAATAAAGTTCAAAACTGAATTGACAAGCCAAATGTGATGGTTTTGGGGTTGCAACAGATCAGAATTATCTTTCTTTTCTAACAAACTTTATAATTCTTAGCAAATATGTAAATTCTTTAGACATAACATGTCAACGTGGAATTTGCCATAGATATTTGGCTATGAAGCTTCTTCTTTTTTATTCTTTTCTATGAATTAACATATAATTAACTTTTATTTCACACACCAACTACAGAACATGAATGTAGCAGGGTATCTTGACATGTGTAATATTGCAAGATAAAAAAATAAAAAAAATACTTTCATGCCATAAATAATAATAATAATTTATAACCATTCCATGTTTTATATAAACATTTCATATTTTATTTTATCTTTAATTATATTTTAAAATTACAAAAAACTAAAAAAAAATATATAAATTACTCATCTACTTAATATATATATATATATATATATATATATATATATATATTCCACTATTAATCCTTAAAGTAATTATGTTGGATGATACTTTTACTTTTAAAATTTTTTTGAGAATATATTGTCAATATAAATTAGATTTGTAATGTAAAGTATGCAAAAAAAAAATGATGATGTGCTTTATTTGATTTTTAATATTAAATATAATTATATATAAATGATAAAATTAGAAAATACAAATATATGTGATTGTTATGTTTATGTTGGTGATATTAATAATAAATGTTTTTATAATAAAAAGTGTTTTGGAGCATTTATTTCACATTCAACTAAATTTCTAATGGATAAGCCTATTTGGAAATTAAAAAGATGATACATTATCATCATATAAGAAAAGGAAAAAAAAATAAACATTGAAACTTAACCATATACATATACAAGTGATAAAAATATATGCATAGATAAGGTGAACTAATACCAAATATCAATTCTTGAGAATATCAAACAACTAGGGGGAAACTAAAGTGAAAGAACAAGGTACACACAATAAGGGAAGATTTTTTTTAAAGATTAAGGGTAGTTGAATTTTGTTTAATGAATAAGGGTATTTGAAGTTTTAAAAGCTTTTCACAAACATTTAAGTATAGATATATGAAGATTATCCAATATTCAAAAGCACTAGAATAAGAAAAGAAGAAAACCCAAAGCACTTTTGATATTGGTTTAATCTAAACTTGAACTATATTCTTCTTGGAAGATTTTCATTAATAAAACCTAGTTAGAACAATTATTCTTAATTGGAAGAGATTATCACATTAGTTCATGAAGTAAATGAAACTATAAAAAAAACTATAAAAATGTACATCAACCATCACATTAATCTATTTTTTATATATATTAATATCAAAGTGTCTCAAATGAAATTATAATTTGTTTTCTTATTATGTAATCATTAAAAACTTATAAATTAATTTGTTAAAATGCATAAATATCAATTATAGAGATTTTGTTTGATAACGAAATATCATAATTATGGCCAATAAATGGTAACACATATTCATAAATCAATTAACTGCAAAAAAATTTGAAAATTATTTTTCATTTTGGTATTGATGGCAAGCATAAACTTCAAGAACATTACTATTAGTCAAATTTTCCTTCCAACTCTATACCTTTCTCTTACACTTTTATATTAATTGTGAAAAAGTCAGTTTTAACTTTTTTAAATTTCTTAAATAACTCTAAATGAAATATAACTTCATATTTTTAGATAACTTAACTACATTTCGTACACTTAAATTTTCATTATAAGTGTTTGAGATACCGGTTCCCTTGTGTATAAAGGTTGACGAAAAGATTAATTGAATTCGATGTTCTCTGGTATCAAGATAATTTTTTTTTGTGAGTTTTGTACTTGATATTTGAACCTTACTGTTTTTTTTGGTTTTGTATTTTCTAGAAAAATGAAAAAAAATAAGTCAACGAAACTGCAATCACCACCATTAAAAATATCACAATTTACCTCAACAAATAACATTCACCATAAACAACCACCACCATTCATAACGAAGAAGAAGATCTAGTTGAAATTATAAAAAAATTATAAAGATGCAGAAGAAGTAGTTATGGAGTAGCAGGAGAATTTGTCATACTACTCACCCACCCAATGGAAGTGGTGCAACTCAATGTTAGAAGAGAAGCCATATCCAAAAAAATTAAATTTGATACTTGTTTTTCATCTAATAAAAGCACATAAAACACACTAAAATCTTTTCTATTAATTTTTTTCCCCTATTTTAATATTTGAGAGAAAAACTAAGAGAAAATTAATTTCTCCTTTAAGATTCTCAAAGAAAGGATGTTATTGTTTTTTTCTTAAATTTAGAAAGAAAAGTATTGTAATTTTTTTTCTTTCAATATAGTTACACTATTGTCTCTCATTTGATTTGTTACTTTTTGTTTAGCTGTAAATTCTTTTGGCGCTATTGTTGTGGATAACACCCAAAACCAAATGTAAGATCACACACCAATTTCTCTCCTCTTCCAGTGAGCTGAATCTTTTGAAGGATCAGTCTCAAATGTTGCAATTTGTATCACATGTTCTTTGAGTTGCTGGGTTTGGTTGAATCATTATTGTTGATAAGGTCATTGAAGTTTCAGGAGTTTTTAAGGGGTTAGAGGACATTGAACCTTTGACTGTTATTGATTGATTCTGCATGAAATTTTTGTTTTGTGGAATCTGGGTTGCTGCATTTCTAGCTTATTGAATTGATTTTATTGCTCAAACAGTGTAGATGTTTGAATTGAGTTTGTTTTATGGGGGATGGGATTTTAAATTCATGGAATTATGCTTCCTTATGATTATGTTAAACCTAATAGGGATTGGGTCTAGGAGAAGGAGTTGGTCTTTCAACGTAACTAACCTAATTTGTTTTTTTTGATCGGCATAGCAGAATGTGAATCAGGTAGGTTAGATTCTGTGTGTCTAGAGGCACAAGACATGGATGCAGATTCGTCACCATCAGTGTAAGGTTGTCATGCACTAGTTCTGAAAGTTTCATCTGATTTCTCCTTGTGTTGGTCACTAATATTTTTTTAAGTGATTAATTAGCTTAGTGCTTGAGTTATTGTGCTTTGTATATGCTCTGTGAGAATTGTCTGCTTCTGTGATATAATCTATGATGCGTGAAGGAATATTATGATTAAATCTATGCTAAGAAACGATTCTGATCATGTACTTGTGTGTGTCTTTTAGAAAAATTAAGTTAAGATGTTGATTACTGAATTGCGTAGGTTATCCCTAAGATCTAAAAAAAAGCTTGAAGCACACTGAGAAAGGGAAAAAATGGAGTCTCTAATTCTTCAACTCCATGAGATTTCAGCTGTGAAATTTGGCAATTTCAAGCTCAAATCTGGCATATCCTCACCAATCTACATAGACCTCCGCCTTATTATATCTTACCCTTCTGTCCTCCGGAATGTTTCTCAAACCCTCATTTCCTCTGTCTCTTCCACTTCATTTGACCTTGTCTGTGGTGTCCCTTACACTGCTCTTCCCATTGCCACTTGTGTCTCTGTTACTCAGAATATCCCCATGGTCATGCGCCGCAAGGAAATAAAAGATTATGGCACTTCTAAAGCCATTGAAGGTGATTTCAAGCAGGGTCAAAGTTGCTTGATAATTGAGGATCTAGTTACAAGTGGGACATCAGTTTTGGAAACTGCTGCGCCACTGCGTGCTGCAGGGTTGAAGGTCAGTGATGCTGTTGTTTTGATTGATAGAGAGCAAGGTGGGAGAGAGAATCTGGAGAATAATGGAATCAAGCTGCATGCAATTCTTAAATTGACTGAGATGGTGAAAATTTTGAGGGAAAAAGGGAAGCTTAATGAGCAGATGCTTGGGGTTGTTATGAGATTCTTAGAAGAGAATCAGAAGATTGCTGCTATGGCAACAAGAACTAAGTGCAACGCCTTTCCATATTTGGAAAGGGCTAAATTGTCAAAGAATCCAACAGGAAAGAGGTTGTTTGAGATAATGGCTGAGAAGGAGAGTAATTTGTGTTTGGCTGCAGATGTTGCAACTGCTGCTGAATTACTTGAAATCGCTGACAAGGTAAGAACTTGGCAATTGTCCAAAACGGGAAAATGTTTAAACTAGTCCTTGGCATTTTTGTTTGATCATTTATTTGAAACTGTTAAAGATGGTTCTTAATTTAAAAAAAGGGTCGAGAACTCTTTCAAGAGTCCTATTCATTTATGATCATCAGTGTGATAGTAAACTTAAGGTTAGAAGTTTAGTTCTGACAAATAAATTACTTAAACTAATTTGGCTGTTCTTTCCTGTCAGGTTGGGCCTGAGATATGCTTGCTGAAGACACATGTGGATATTTTTCCAGATTTTACTCCTGATTTTGGTTCTAAGCTTCGCTCGGTACAGTGCTATAAGAAGTCCCTTTTTGCTTTTAAGCAGTGCAGAACAAATTTTTTCATCTTCCTGTTGTCAACATTTATAGATGGAAGTAGATTTGTCAATATTTATTGAAATTAGAGTCCGAAGTCATGTATTTGACCTATTATAAGAGTATTATATGTATGAGCATCACATTTAGTGAGTTTTCAGGAATCTTGTATATTTCTGGTTTAGTTGTTTCTATTTATGCTTCTTTTTCTGTTGAAGATTGCAGAAAAACATAACTTCTTAATATTTGAGGATCGTAAGTTTGCTGACATTGGTAACACAGTGACCATGCAGTATGAAGGGTAAGATCTATCTTGGATTACTTCTTAGTATTATTCCTTCTGTTTCTGCATTTCATATGACTTATTTATGCTCTGATATCTGCAGAGGGATCTTCCATATATTGGAATGGGCTGACATAGTAAATGCTCACATTATATCTGGTCCTGGAATTGTGGAAGGACTGAAGTTGAAGGTCTATGCTCTAGTCTTAGCATTATCTTGACTGTAGCCACACCAAAATGCTAGCCTAACATGTCTTGTAAATCATACTCAGGGTTTGCCTCGTGGAAGGGGTCTTTTGCTGCTTGCTGAAATGAGTTCAAGTGGTAACCTTGCCAAGGGAGATTACACCACTGCTGCAGTGAAAATCGCTGAGGATCATTCTGACTTTGTTATTGGCTTCATCTCAGTCAATCCAGCATCATGGTCTGGGGCACCTGTAAATCCTTCTTTCATTCATGCAACCCCTGGAGTTCAAATGGTGACTGGTGGTGATGCTTTAGGGCAGCAGTATAACACACCACATTCTGTAAGTTTATGCATGCAGTGTGTATCTTTCTGTCATGTGCATAAATTAACGACATGATAGGTGAAAGATCATAAATGGTTTATGAACAGTGTTATATAACATACATAAAGTATTTTACTTTTAACATGGTTGATCTTTCATTCTTTCCTTGGGTTAGAAGAATTTTGTTGAGAAAAAAAGTATACAGGGAACGGGAGAGGGAGGGTGCATAGTCTCTGACTATTGTTGAGAAAACAATATCAGAGTTTTTACTATATTGTCTTGGTAGCTTGACATCATCAGATTTTATTTGAATATTTAATTGTAGCTGACATAGATTTATGGATATTGTGGGGGTTGATAACTAAACATTTCCATTAAAACTGAATACAAATGAAATGACACAAAGTGGATTATGGGTTTGCTACCCTTGGCAAGCTCGTTTTGTTTCTCCTGCTTCAGCACAACAACCATCCACCCCTTAATATTCATGTGCTGAAAATGCCTCAATCTGCAGTGACTCTACTACATGACATCTTAGACCTTCAATAAACTTTATTAACACAATATTTAAATTTGATGTTCAAAAGAATAAATGGTGAGATCATGACATTTGACCATGTCCAAGTTTTTTTCCACTTTAGAGGATCTGATATTGTTTCATGCTCCCTTGTGTTGTAAAGATTGTACTTTGAAATCATTCCTTAAATGTGAAGAAGATCTTTTGAGTCAGTACTTCATAGTTACATAATCTTCTTTCATTTGAGCTTATCTTGATAACAAAATGGTTTTTCCAGGTTGTCTATGATAGGAGTAGTGACATTATCATAGTGGGTCGTGGCATCATCAAGGCCAAAAATCCGTCTCATGCAGCTCGTGAATATCGTCTTCAAGGATGGAATGCGTATTTGGCCAAGTGCAGCTGAAACTTTTAAGAGGGATATGTGAAAAAAAGATTGAATCAAAACAAGTTAGGATATGCAGCAAATTGGATGATGCCAAGTGCATAGTTAGGAAGAAGAGTCCTACTTATTAACAGGATGTATTTCATTTCACCATAGTATATATAGGTAACATCTAAAGCTGAATGCAGCACTGGAATTTTGTTTTCTTTCCCCTCCCCATTTTTGGCTAGAAAAAATATTTGCAGTTCAGCTGATCTTAGCATGAAGTGCTTCATTTTATGATTTTCCTCAGCATGTAACAGGTTGAATACTGCATTTCACATTAATGATTTACATCTTTTTTTTAATGGGACCAAACTAATGCATACCATTCATTGTAATCTTATGGATTACTGATGCAATTTCTTAAATATTGACTGATTTGGCTGTATGTGTTTCTTTAATCACTGGTGTTTCATTGCGTTAAGATGAACAAAAGATAGGAGATGTGATATACATGCAACAATTTTTAACACTTTTGTTTATTTTCTCCATCATTATAACATTTAAGAAGGGATATGTGAAGAAAGGAGTGAATCAAAAAAATGTTGTACAAATTGTTGCACTCTTGAGTCTGACTCAACAGTTATTCATTTTGATGCAACAAGCCAATGCGAGATTGGATTATTAATCTTGTCTTCATATTAAAGTATTGTGCCATTATTAATCATTTTGTAAATAACTAAAACACCAATTAATGACAACTACTGAAACTAGAAAGATTGCACATACACTTGGACTTAAGTAGAAAAAGATGCTAAATATCGTTTTCCAATAATCAAAACAAATTAGGATATGCAGCAAATTGACAAAATGGCAACTACGAATAAACAAAACGCATTACGTGGTTCTGTGCCATGCAGTAAAACAAATCATAGCTATGAACATTTTCTCAAGTGCTCTCAATCATTGCCATTAATTGAACAAAAAGAATATAAATATATATAGGGCAATTTAAGGTTCTACATCTCTATTGCGTAATTATCATAATGATACGATGTACAACTTCATGTTCATGTACTTGATGTGAGGAGAAGCAAAGAGAGTTTGCCTCCAAAGTTGCAAAAAATTACATGACCAGAAGGTACATATCACTACAAGAAACGACTTTGCACTACAAACTATAAGGCTAAATATCAGTACTAGCTGAAGAACATCATCTCCTATCCATTCATTGTTCTTTCCAAATCCTACCAGTAACCCTTAGCTTCAATTCCTTCCGGTCGCCGCCGGAAAAGAAAAGGGCCATATTTCTCTGGATGATGAGACCATCAAAACTGTCACGAACCTTCCGGTGGCTGTCCCGGATGCTTCTAGGCACACCCTGCCAAATCATCTTCCTCCCATTTCCACCTACCTCTAAACTGTAGCTATAATTTTTTGCTTCATTATCATCACCCATAAACCGCAAAAAGGCTATGTAGACAGGAGCCATTCCAAGCTGAAAAGCTTCAAAATGTAGACAAAAATACTGACCAAAGCAGCTGAAGACCTAGAAACCAATGTGAAACACAATAGTCAACTAAAATCCAACTTCAGTCCAGAAAGAAATTGAAAGTGAATGCATATAAGTTTATCATAGACACCTAGGGTGGCATAGATGCAAAAGGGTAAATCAAGAGTCCCTAGAGGATACAAATCTAAATAACAATCACGTAGCTTCAATGTGTTCTAGTATTTGCAATATTGGATTTTTCTTTTTTAAGCAAATGAAGAAATTACAAGGTTTGCTAAATCACTCTACTCATGAACTGATGAAGACAGACACAAGTAGATCCAACCCCACCCCAAATTTACACATTCTGCATACAAACCATTTTTTTTTTATCAGCTGCATACCAACCATATGGTTAGGCACTATAGTGAATTTACAGAATCAATCGAATGCAGGTAGAACAAAGTTCAGAAAATAATACCGTTAACATCCATGTGGCATTTTCAACTTCATGTGGATTTGATTTGACATAGCGATGGTTGAAAGTGCTACCATTGTGCATGTCCACTTTGTGGTCGTCTTTCAGATGAGCCACCAGGTAGGGTATATCACCCATAATAGAGCATTCTGAACCAGCATATGGACAGTTGTAAGGTCTATATGCACATTGTGATTCATGCTTTAGCTTGCTATAATAGGGATATATTCCAATGCACCCGAATCCTTGATATTTACACGGAAGTTCCAAAGATGCAGCCACTTTCTCCAGTGCAAGGCATCTGATATTGCCAAGCTCATGCCTACAAGTAGGGCACCTGTTATGGACCCTGGGTTTGCAACCAGAGCATATTGTGTGACCATTTGAACACTGCAAAATTGACAGAGGAAAACAAGTCAACTAAGTTAAAAAAAAAAAATATTTTGAAACCATCAACAAGGCAATAATTATATAAAAACAGTTATATTTATATAATTTGACTGAGTTCCTGCTAGTAAAAACATCTAACATTCTCGGAATAGATAAGTTAGGTGAGCAAGGGAACAATTACTTTTGAATGAGGAAATCAGCACCCTTAAAAGTTTTTTGTTCCATGACACGCCAATAAAACCATTATTTTAGTTAAGTTACAATTAGAATGAGAATTCCTTTTTTATTTGTGTTCAATCCTGTTAATAAGCAGCAATACCATTCCATGAACCCAGTACTGGATGATCACGCTTTGTCAATGTGAATAATTTATCAAATTGCACTTAGAACATCCCAGTATTTTTTAGTTACAATTGCATGCTTTCTCTCAAGAACCAATAACAAAGCAACAATGAACCACCAATATATAAACAACCTGATGGATTGGAGGGTACATGGCATTCAAGCATACAGGGCACTCTAATAGCTCACGCACACTGCTTGAAACGGTACCATTAGGTTTAAGTGCAGTTTGTGCAGGATCATTTACTAATTCACCAACATCTGTTGACTCTTCATTTTGAGGAGGATCAACATCAACTTTGCTTCGAATATCATCGAAGAATAAAGTACTTGATGCCATGCTAGCAAAAGCAATCACCAGCTACCCTGTGAACAGGAAATAATCATTATAATCAATCACAAAGGCTATAACTAAATTCTACATAGTACTTCCTTCTTTAAATTTTCACAAAACAGTTAACAAAGAAATAGTTAAACTATTAAGTCGCATCTCCAGTTTATTCAAACAACAGAAGGAATGACAAAACCCACTTTATCCCCTGATGTTGACTGTAGGTGAATCAAACAACATAAACTTCTATTTTGAATAACATCAACAGACAAAGCACTAACAACAATTTCATGAATCTTTCTAGGGTGAAGCTATCATCCCTCCCTGATGCTCCATTGATATGATCAAAGATGCATCATGGCCTTCATCAAACACAGTTTTAAAACAAATTTACAAACTCAATGGCTTATGAAAGCAAACAGAACACATCGACCAGAAAAAAAAAAGCACACATACATTTGTCATTGAAAATACATTCAGAGAATTAATTAGTTCTCAAATTCACATTTATATTAAGCAATTGGGAAATTCTTATCCTGTAAAATGTAATTACCCTAGCATAATATGAACAGTTTGCCCAAAAGATAAACAATTTTCAAATACTGGCATTCCACCAGACATAGATCGTTACTCATTAACATTTCAAATGCTGAATAGTTGACACAATAGTTTCAAAAGATTCTTTAAGTTATTATTTATGGATTCAGATTCTTTTTCACGCTGCCCTGATCATGTAAAAAATATCATCACTAAATGTTGGAGTCAACTACATGGATAAAATAAGGCTATTGTGTTTTCTCAACATCCAAATTTTTGGCAAGCAATTTAAATAGAGGTTTGTATTGATTGCTTTGCATAATGTCTTGTTTGATCTCCGGACTCCATTTATCAGGCTATCCCTTATGAGTAGAAAAATAATTTGATAATAAAATGAAATTTACACTTCCAAATGAACAGAACAACAAATCTTACAAATCTTTGCATGTTCACAATTATTATATACAAGTTTATAATATTTAGAGAGAAAGAATGGATGAAATAAAAATTGAAAATGGAAAGCATAACAAATCCTGATTAACATGACAGATATATTAAAGGATTTCAAATCACGTTCAGGTCCAATTTATATGAATATTAGAGACAATTATAACATGTAAAACAGCTATATTAGGTTGTCCTCTTCCCATAAGACTAGGAACAAGATGAACCACATAAATTTGTCAAAGAGAAATTACAGGAAAATGAACATCATATTGGCATGATTGACAATCTAAAAGAAGGCTTACATACATGTTGCAGGGCTCAATATCAATTGATCAAAATAAATGACAGTTTGAAGTTATGCACTTATTTAAAAGTGAGAATTTGAAGCATAGCTGTGTTAGATCAGCTATGACTAGGCACAAATAATTATGCCTGTGAAAAAACAGAAAAATAAAACATAAAGAAAGTTAATTAACAAGACCAGGTCATAGGTGGAAATTTGTAGGCATGAGTTGTTGAACTGGTTTCATGGTCAAAAAATGGCAAGTATAAAATGACAAAAAGCAAATAACCTATTAAAAATTGTCCCCTTCTTAAACATTAGCTTTCTAAGATGAATTTTTATTTTATTTACTAAACCAATCCAAATTTTGTATCTATCTTCTTGTCCATTGATGAATGAAATCGCATGGAGAGATCCTAATATACTCAATCTCAGATACTAAAAACGCGCACCCTGTAAAAGTTCCTACCTCCCTGGCATCGAAGTGTGATCTACAGTCTAAATAACCCAAAACTCAGTAAACAAAATCTAAACTGCAAACTGTTTGTATTCTAACCAAAATATGATTACCCTCCAAGTGAGTCCAATCTCTCAAGAAAGATAGTTCTATTATATGTTTGAGGTATGATAAATCACGGATAATGTCTATATGGCAGCCTCATGATCGCACTCAAATACAAATAACAGCCAAAGACAAGAGTTGTGTGCATCCCTCAGGTTTTCCATTATTTTGCAGCTTAAGAAGGTAACAGAACATCTAGAAGCTAACTTCTCCCATGATCGACCAATGAGTAACTTGTGTTTGATCCGAAAAAGCATTTTGGATAACCTTGAGCTTAGCCCAAGCCAAATTCAAAAAAGGTAACAGCTTGTTAGTTTTTGAAGTGGCACTCAGCATTTTGGTAGAAGGAAGGAATTTTCCCTCTGAAACATAGTGCATTAGGAAGCAAGAAATGCAGTGTTGCAGCCATGGAATAGTACTCGACCATCCTGAGAATTCAGAACCAAACCACTAGCAAACAAACTAGAATAACTCCACAAAAAATAACACAACTAGACTCAGCTTCCAACAATGTCCTGGTGTTTTCCCATGAAAACCAACACAGGCACATCAAACCTAACATACTAAAGAATAAAAAAAAGGGTCAGTTGCAAAGGCAAGACAAACAACAACACATGCATGAACACAAAAAAATCCGATTAACTTATTTTGAAAGATTCAAAATTTCACATATTCCAATACACCCACTTGAGCAAGCTGAAGAAGGTAACAACCTCGGCAATCCGAAAAGCACATCAAACACAAACCTTAAACAGAACAAACTGTTTCATCCATTAACACAATCAAAACCCTAACCTCAACCAACAAATTCACAATATTTCAAACCAAACCCACCACAGATCTACAACCAACAAAATTCCCAAAAAGAAACCTTGAACCCACCCCCAAATAAAAATATAATAATAATAGAACCCCAGAAGTGGAAAAACTAAAATGAAGTTGTGGAGAGACCTGGAATGATGGATTGATCAAAAGGGCATTACACCAGAAGCAAATGAATGAAATCAGAGAGACATAGAGTTAAGGGTTTTGGCTTTGGTCGGTTCTGTAATAAACAGTGGTAAATGAAAACACATAGAATGCGCGTCTGCAACAAGTTGATAAAGATTTTCAAATTAAAGAGAGAAGAGAGCGTAGGTGAGAATGAACAGAGAGAGAGAAAGTTGTGGGAAAAATACAAAATGGAAGAAAGAAAAGGTTTAAGAAAAAGTAGGACCCACAAGTTCCTCGATTTCCTCACTTACCTTTTTCCTGTTGTGTTTATGTTTGAATTCTAAAACGGTGGTTGAAGCTTTCACTCTTTCATCTCTTTCAAACCTATTTTCTTACCCAATAATGAATGACTACATAATTCAATTTACCTTAATATACATAAAAATGTAATTTAATTTATAATATAAAAAATTTATTCAATAATTAATCAAGGATTTTATAGCAAATCAGTTTTCTTGCTGTTTTTTTTTTAAACTAAAGAAGTATATTAGATTGAGATTTGAAAATATTATTTTGATATAAAAAAAAACTGATTGACAAATTAAATTATAAACGACTTACGATTTTTATATACTTTTAAATAATTTTATATATTTTTTAATTTATATTTTAAAAATAATATTTAACTTAGTCATTTTTATATTTATAGTGATTGTGATTAGTTATTTTTTTTCTAAATTAGTTATTATTAAATAATTTTTTTAGTAACTATAAATTAACACTTTGTTTTATAAACTAGTGAAAGCTAGTGATTTATATTTGGAAACATGAATGAAAAACAAAACAAAAGTGTATTGTAAATTTGAAATTGGAAAGTATAATTTCTTTTTTATTTTATTAATAGATTAATTAAATGTGGTTTAAAATATCCATAGTTTAAAAGAATGGGTTTAAGCATCCATAAGGTGAAAGGTTGATTTGTAATGATTTGTAAGTTACATGTGTAAAAGTGTTGTTTTTCCACTTTTAGGTTATATTTATATATTTGTGGTCATTCTTAGGTCGCAGTTTTATTATTTAATCTACACATTTTAAAAGGCAACACTTAAAAAAATATGGTATAAAATATTTAACGATTTTATAAAAAAAAAAAATTTAGTTTTTAAACCACACTTATAAAATTGTTGTATTTTCTATATTTAGTCAACAATTATATACGTATGGTCTAATTTAGTATTGCTTAAAGTAAAAAATGGTATAATATTAACCTTAATACTTCAGAAAAATCACATCCAACTAATATGTTTTATTTTAATATTTACTTAAGTTAATATCAACTAAACTAATACTAATTTAATATTCATTTAAGTTTCTAACTGAGACTAATAACAATACTTTTAGTCTCACAATCACCTTTGTTTTTTTTTCTTTAACACACAACTAAATAAACAAACGGATAAAATAAAATAGTTTAAGTTAAAGATAAATGAAATTTAAAGAGTAAGAAATGTGAATTAGGAATTTTTGGTGTGAGACCATTTATATAAAAAAGAGTGAGAGAAAATAATCTCATGCCTTCAATGGTGGAAATTAGGCTTATATGTATCACAACATTTTGTCATTTTTAAATTTGGACCATTAAAAATGTATTAGATCAATCAACTTTTCTTAAGTTCATCTAAACCATTATGATGAAAATTTGGCATTCCAACAAGTTTGGTACCCCAAAGTTCAACAATCATTTTTCCACGCGAACTATAACATAAAAGGAAAGAAACACAAAAACAAAATAAAAAACATGAAGGGGTCACATTGGATTTTTTTTCTATTTTACATATTTATTTTATTGTTTCTTAAAGAGAAAATAGGAGTTTTATTTATTTATAAATCATTCCATTCATATACTACTACATTATTCTACAATGACGGGAGAAACATGTTAATCAGAGGATTAATATGAAGTGGTGATGACATATAGAAAGTGACAACAATGAGTCATTCTAGAATGACCAGGGCATCCATATCTTCTATAAAAGCTAGTGTGGAGGATATTGTATCCTAAAAGGTAATTGAGTTGTTCACAACGTTTGTATTCCAATTGGTTTCTATAAAAATGGTAAGGATGACCACTCAACCCCATAAAACCGGCTCATAGGGTTGAGGTTTGCACCCACTTATATACAATGAAAGGCTCTAATCTCTAGTCGATGTGGGATCTCCAACAGAGCCTTCGTTTGTGTATGTGATATTTTCAAATTTGTATATTTGATTTTCACGCACTAAAAGTAAAATAGGAAAGTGATAACACATATGGATGCCTATGAAGAATACATATGAACAACTATAGACTTGTTGAATTATTGCATCTGGAAAGCTAGGTTCATGGGAACAATTTTTGAGTTTCATGCAGTTTGTTATTCAGAAAATACAATAGTTTAACTTAGTTGTCATCACTGCATTTGATGGACAATAGGGACAGTGAAGAGGCAGGAAATGCTTCATTTGGGGTCACAATGCTTCAGAACCTAACATCTCAACTTCGAGCAACTGGCATATGTGAATATAACTACAATGTGGTGATAGTGTTTTTGGACTAATGGACGCCATTATGGAAAATATCAACCCTCCTTTGTCATAACGGTAAGAGGTGTAGAGGAGTGCAACACTGATATCAAACTATAATTAGGATATGATGAAGGAGATGATCGTTTGCTAGTTTTTTTTGCCATGAATGAGTTACCACTAAAATGTTGTGCTTGGTGTCATGTTTTGTTATGTGATCTCTTTTGATAGTCATATATAGGAATGTAATGTCTTTGACATTTGTGTATTTCATTGGTGTTTTGTATTACTGAGATAATCTCGTCTTAGTCTTTTTTTTAAATATGGTTGAAACATCTCTCAAATTCTCCTATTAGTTCATTCATTATTTACTTATAAAAAAAATTGATGTCAATTTATACAAATATAAAATTAAAAAATTTATGATTAACTAAGTCAAGCTAACTTAAATGAAATTTAAAAAAAATTAAAATTAATTAAACCTACTAATTTAAATAAATATTAAAATTACACTAACTTTGATAAATATAAATAATATTAATATCAGTTTAATCTATATTAACTTAAATAAATATAAATATAATTAAAATTAATTAAAATAACATAAAATTTAATAAATATTAAAAAAAATTAACATTGACTTAACTAACACTAAAGTAAATATAAATATTAAAAATAACTTCGAATAGGTTAATTTTAGTAAGACTTATAAAAAATCAACATCAATTTCATTCATACACATAGGTTACTAAGGCAATTTTTCACCGCTAATTACTAATATTTTGTAGTGCCCCGATAACATTCTCTATTTTTTGTGAGATTTATGTCCTATTTTGGAAAAAAAATACAGTTTGATAATGTTAAAAATATATATTCTTATAAATACGTTTATTTTACAACACAAATAAATGGCCGTCATAAAAAAATTCAATAAAATAAAGTATAATATTCTATCATCCGAACTACAAGAAAATTATTAAATAACAATTAAATTTAAAGATAAAAAATAATTAATCATTATATTAATTAAATTATATACTATTTTAGAGACTAAAAATATTAATTATGAAGGTTTTATCTACTAATATAAAATAATTTTTAAAGTGGTATCTAACTATTACTTACTAAAGTTTTATCTATTAATATTTTAAATTTTAAATTAGTCTTTAAAATATTAATAAAAATTAATTTATAATATAAAGTAGTTATTAACTAAAATTTTGGTAACTAATGATTAAATACTAATTTATAAATTTTTATTAATAATAAAAATTATTTTAGATATTAATAATTTTTTTAATTTAAAAAATAGTTTTTATTTTAGTTAAATAATAATTAATTCTTTTAGTTTTTAAAATTAGTTTGTATTTAATAGTGCAATTCATGTATCGAATAGGGTAGAGTGATTATTAAATAGATAGGTGTATGATGCAAAATACAAATTGAGAATGAAAACTATATATTTGAATAAATAATGGCACAAGAAAGACATGGTTGGTTGAGTGAAGTGATAATGATAGATAATTACTAATTTATTAATAACATTGACCTTTATTTTGTGGGTATATGAGATTTAATGAATAAAAAATATTCTCGTGTAAAGAACATCATTATTGCATGTATTTTGACTCGTTGGAAGAATTTTGATCCAAGAATTAGATTGAAACAAACTTGGTTTGTGATGAAGGTGAAAGAAGATAAATTATAAATATAAAAAATATTGTTTAAGGAGATTGAACATTGTGTAAAATAATTAATCAAACATAAAACTTTTAAGGAGATTGAACATTAATTGTGTGAAGTAAATAATCAAACTTTTATTTTCAGAAAAAAATTAAATCTTAAATTATTATTATTATTTTATTCAACTTCACTGAAAAATAATTAAGGACTTCGAGGATCAATAAATTGGGTTGGTCCTATCCTTATGAATTGCAGAATGTGCATGATGGCATTAATATTCTTTGCCAGCTAACACACATTATCATGTGAAAGTGAAAATGTAAAATTTAATCTAAGGGATAAGTTATTTATTCGAATCGTTAATTTAAAAAAAATAATAATAATTATTTAAGTTCAATCTTAAAGTACGAATTAATCCACTCTAGATAATTTAGTGGATGATACAAATAAATAAAAGTATTGGTTACTTAACTCATTTTCATCCATTGCATTAACTTATTTTAATAAATTCATTTTTCCTTTTTATCGGTTAAGGATAAAGAATAAATTAAAAAGGAATATTTGGAGTGTTTCTATCCATATACAAAGAAAAATATTTTATTTCTAAAAAACGTGTTGATCTAAAATAGTCAAACCAATAAAAAGAAGTCAAAATATGGATGCAACCTTTGGTATGGTATTCTTCTCAATAGACTTCTACAAATTACGACTTTGTTGAGCTATACAGGTTTTCTCCCACCTTATATGTGAGTATAGATTTTATATTGTTTGTGTAACATCCAAAAAAAAATAACATTAGATATAAACTTTATTAATTTACTTAATATAAGTATAAATACACTTATTTACAAAAAAAGAAAATAAAAAAAATATTATTCCCATATTATTCTTCAAATCTCGCTCATGCATTTATATATCACTACAAGAAAATCATGAAATAGAAATCAATTTTAGAGACAAAAAATAATTAGTTGATATAGTGACTAAATTAGAAACCATTTTAGGAACAAAATAAATTTTTGGTTTCTAAATTAGTTTCTATTATTGTTAAAAGGTTTCTAAATTGGTATCTAATTAGCAATTAAGATTTTTATTAATCACTGTCAGAGTTAAAAGGAAGGTTCGTTTGTGTGTGAAACTGTTTGATTTTTTTTCGTGGGAGAATACTCATCCGTTTGACCTGAAATTTGTCGCGTTTTGTCCCAAATTCAGTGGAGATTCTTACGTGGAATTTCAGGAAAAAACTATTTCGGGAGAATTTTTCGGAAATTTTGTGCAAACCAAGGCTATCCTCTACCAAAACTTGTGAAATTTCGCCCTACTTTTTGCAACTTCTATTCTGGGTCCGTATTGCGCTGAAAGAGTTCACACAAGTACTTCCATATGTTGTTTGCACCCAGGTAAGGAGGCACGTCCACAAAAGAATCACAAAAAGGAGATACGGGGAAGAAAATCCAGGACGTTTTGTTTTCGGAAAACCAGTTTTGTTCAATCTCGGTCTGGGACTTACTACGCCTTACTCCTCGGGTGTTTTGGTTTGAAATTTTTACCAGACTTTCGTCACTGTGTCTGTTGAGTTTTGGCTGACATTTGAGGCCCAGATTCGTCCCTCAAGATTGGCAATAAATTTTTTATTGATCACTGCGAGGGTCGAAAGGAGGGTTCGTTTGTGTGTGAAACTGTTTGATTTTTTTCGTGGGCGAATACTCATCCTTTTGACCTGAAATTTGTCGCGTTTTGTCCCAAATTTAGTGGATATTCTTACGTGGAATTTCAGGAAAAAACTATTTCGGGAGAATTTTTCGGAAATTTTGTGCAAACCAAGGTTATCCTCTACCAAAACTTGTGAAATTTCGCCCTACTTTCTGCAACTTCTATTCTGGGTCTGTATTGCGCTGAAAGAGTTCACACAAGTACTTCCATATGTTGTTTGCACCTAGGTAAGGAGACACGTCCACAAAAGAATCACAAAAAGGAGATACGGGGAAGAAAAAGCCAGGACGTTTTGTTTTCGGAAAACCAGTTTTGTCCACTCTCGGTCTGGGGCATACTATGCCTTACTCCTCGGGTGTTTTGGTCTGAAATTTTTACCAGACGTTTGTCACTATTTCGGGAGAATTTTTCGGAAATTTTGTGCAAACCAAGGCTATCCTCTACCAAAACTTGTGAAATTTCGCCCTACTTTCTGCAACTTCTATTCTGGGTCCGTATTGCGCTGAAAGAGTTCACACAAGTACTTCCATATGTTGTTTGCACCCAGGTAAGGAGGCACGTCCACAAAAGAATCACAAAAAGGAGATACGGGGAAGAAAACCCAGGACGTTTGTTTTCGGAAAACCAGTTTTGTTCACTCTCGGTCTGGGACTTACTACGCCTTACTCCTCAGGTGTTTCGGTCTGAAATTTTACCAGACGTTCGTCACTGTGTCTGTTGAGTTTTGGCTGAGATTTGAGGCCCAGATTCGTCCCACAAGATTGGCAATAAATTTTTCATTGATCACTGCCAGGGCCGAGAGGAAGGTTCGTTTGTGTGTGAAACTGTTTGATTTTTTTTGTGGGCGAATACTCATCCGTTTGACCTGAAATTTGTCGCGTTTTAACCCAAATTCAGTGGAGATTCTTACGTGGAATTTCAGGAAAAAACTATATCGGGAGAATTTTCGGAAATTTTGTGCAAACCAAGGCTATCCTCTACCAAACCTTGTGAAATTTCGCCCTACTTTTTGCAACTTCTATTCCGGGTCCGTATTGCGCTGAAAGAGTTCACACAAGTACTTCTATATGTTGTTTGCACCCAGGCAAGGAGGCACGTCCACAAAAGAATCACAAAAAGGAGATACTGGGAAGAAAATCCAGGACGTTTGTTTTCGGAAAACCAGTTTTGTTCACTCTCGGTCTGGGACTTACTACGCCTTACTCCTCGAGTGTTTCGGTCTGAAATTTTACCAGACGTTCGTCACTGTGTCTGTTGAGTTTTGGCTGAGATTTGAGGCCCAGATTCGTCCCACAAGATTGGCAATACATTTTTTATTGATCACTGCCAGGGCCGAAAGGAAGGTTCGTTTGTGTGTGAAACTGTTTGATTTTTTTCGTGGGCGAATACTCATCCGTTTGACCTGAAATTTGTCGCGTTTTGTCCCAAATTCAGTGGAGATTCTTACGTGGAATTTCAGGAAAAAACTATTTCGGGAGAATTTTTCGGAAATTTTGTGCAAACCTACCAAAATTTGTGAAATTTCGCCCTACTTTCTGCAACTTCTATTCTGGGTCGTATTGCGTTGAAAGAGTTCACACAAGTACTTCCATATGTTGTTTGCACCCAGGTAAGGAGGCACGTCCACAAAAGAATCACAAAAAGGAGATACGGGGAAGAAAATCCAGGACGTTTTGTTTTCGGAAAACCAGTTTTGTTCACTCTCGGTCTGGGACTTACTACGCCTTACTCCTCGTGTATTTCGGTCTGAAATTTTTACCAGACGTTCGTCACTGTGTCTGTTGAGTTTTGGCTGAGATTTGAGGCCCAGATTCGTCCCACAAGATTGGCAATAAATTTTTTATTGATCACTGCCAGAACCGACAGGAAGGTTCGTTTGTGTGTGAAACTGTTTGATTTTTTTCGTGGGCGAATACTCATCCGTTTGACCTGAAATTTGTCGCGTTTTGTCCCAAATTCAGTGGAGATTCTTACGTGGAATTTCAGGAAAAAATTATTTCGGGAGAATTTTCGGAAATTTTGTGTAAACCTACTAAAACTTGTGAAATTTCGCCCTACTTTCTGCAACTTCTATTCTGGGTCGTATTGCGCTGAAAGAGTTCACACAAGTACTTCCATATTGTTTGCACCCAGGCAAGGAGGCACGTCCACAAAAGAATCACAAAAAGGAGATACGGGGAAGAAAATCCAGGACGTTTTGTTTTCGGAAAACCAGTTTTGTTCACTCTCGGTCTGGGACTTACTACGCCTTACTCCTCGGGTGTTTCGGTC